>NW_027189170.1:221877-250346 GCF_040958095.1 Procambarus clarkii
GGCTCTCTCTCTCTGGCTCTCTCTCTCTGGCTCTCTCTCTCTCTGGCTCTCTCTCTCTGGCTCTGACTCTCTCTCTAGCTCTGACTCTCTCTCTAGCTCTGGCTCTCTCTGGCTCTGGCTCTCTCTCTCTCTGGCTCTCTCTTTCTCTCTGGCTCTCTCTTTCTCTCTGGCTCTCTCTTTCTCTCTGGCTCGCTCTCTCTCTCTCTGGCTCTGGCTGGCTCTCTCTCTCTCTCTCTCTCTCTGGCTCTGACTCTCTCTCTCTCTGGCTCTCGCTCTCTCTCTCTGGCTCTCATATTTCATTTGATTTAAAAATGTCTGAGATTTTTACTTAATCTAAGTTATATTGCATGGTGCTAATATGAATATTATACATGACTTTTTTCTTTTCTTTCTCTCTCTCTTTCTCCCTTTCTTTCTTTCTTTCTTTCCTTCTCTCTCTCTTTTTCTTTCTCTTTCTACATGAATATTATACTTGACTGTTTACATTCACTTGTAGATTTTTATTTTTAGTTAATTAGTCCTAAACTTTTGATTAATAGATTTTTATTATTAGTCATAGAAAAACTATAGTGTTATATGTATACTCGGAAAATTTTACTTGTTTTAGTTTTAAGTAACAATAACTGCTTGTAACGTCAGGACTGATCTCAGCATGACATGAATCACAGGCTGCTTGATCACAAAATCTATTGTGTTCACATATTGCATATATAGATTTTTATAGATTTTTAAATTTTTACTTTTATATTCTGTTATAGATATAGTCTATATATTTCGAGCTATTACATATATTTTGTTGTATTACTCATTCTTAATTAAATAAATATAATATTTTAATTCTCTTTTTGTACCCTATTTATTTGTAATTTACACATACATATATAGGATGTCCATTTCTTTCTCAGATATGTCTTCTTTCTTTCTCTCCCTTTCTATTTCAGATATGAATTAAAAAATTATTATACCCTAATTTACCCTAAACGTTTTAATGTAGGTAATTAAAAGATTATAAAAAAGTTTTTAGAAATGTTAATTATTTACGTTCTAAGGTTGTATATAAAAGTTCTCAAAAAACCTTTTCTAAAACGTAATTATAAACGTGCTGAAAACAATGAAATGTCGTTTTTAGGATGTTTTAAAAAACATGAAAATGTTTGCTGGGCACTTGAATACAAACACTTTCCATACACTTGAAACTGTGTATGGAATCAGCCTCCACCACATTACTGCCTAAAGCATTCCATTTATTAACTACTCTGACACTGAAAAGTTCTTTCTATAATCTCTCTGTGGCTCATTTGGGTACTCAGCTTCCACCTGTGTCCCATTGTGCGTGTACCACATGTGTTAAATAAATGTATGTATGTATGTATGTATGTATGTATGTATGTATGTATGTATGTATGTATGTATGTATGTATGTATGTATGTATGTAAGGAGAGAGAGAGAGGGAGAGAGAGAGAGAGGGGGGGGAGAGAGAGAGAGAGAGAGAGAGAGAGAGAGAGAGAGAGAGAGAGAGAGAGAGAGAGAGAGAGAGAGAGAGAGAGAGAGAGAGAGAGAGAGAGAGAGAGAGAGAGAGATGAAGATCGAGACAGAGAAATAGATATAGACAGAGTCAGGGAGAGAATGTTAGACACAGAGACGTATAGATAAGGATATGCAAAGTCAGTGAGAAGAATGACAGAGATAGAGCGAGGAAAGAGACAGAGAGATAGGCTGACCACAGAGAATGTCAGAAACGAGGAGAGGCAGAGACAGAGGGACAGGGACAGACGGACAGGGCCAGAGGAGGGACGGGGGAACAGAGGGGGAGCAGTGGGACAGGGAGGGAGACAGGGACAGAGAGGGGGACATGGACAGAGACAGAGGGACAGGAACAGAGGGACAGAGACAGAGGGACAGGGTCAGAGAGGGGGACCGGGGGACAGAGGGAGGAGAGGGGGGCAGGAGACCAAGAGAGAGGGGACAGAGGAGAGACAGGGACAAGGGGACAGAGATGGATAGGGGGACTGGAGGAAAGGGAGGGGGACAGATGATGGACAGCGGACAGAAAGAGTGGGCAGGGGGACAGAGAGGTACAGGGGACAGAGAGATGGACAGGGGGACAGAGGAACAGGGGGACAGAGAGAGGAACAGGAGGACAGAGAAGAACAGGGGGACAGAGAGAGACAGGAGGACAGAGAGAGGGACAATGGGATAGAGAGGGACAGGGGGACAGAGAGATGGAAAGGGGGGACAGGGGGACAGAGGACAGAGAGGGGGAAAGGGATCTGGGACAGAGGACAGAAAATGTGGGCAAGGGGACAAAGTGAGGGACAGGGGACAAAGATGGACAGGGGGACAAAGATGGACAAGGGGGACAGGGGGGACAGGAGGAAAGGGGGGAGATGTATGAGGGGAAATGTTTGCGGAAGATGGAGAAGGGTATTTAGAACGGTAAGTTAGAGAGGGGGCAACTAAGGCCCATCATTGAAAAACAAATGAGCATCATTGCAATAGCAGGAGCCACGCACTCTTTAGCCTGCGTTGTTGAGACATTGTCAATTAAGCGGTGTCCAATAGCAGTATCTTCGGTATTTAAGCGTTACCTTAAAAAATACTGAAATATTGAAAGATATTAATCCAGATATTAATCCCCTTGTGCAACGCACACAAGAGGCAACAGCTTCTAGCTCTACAAGCGGCAATATAAAATAGAGAATAGGCGATTGTTTTCACTCATAGTGTAATAAACCCACGGACCCACCCACCCGCTGAAGCCGTAAATGCAAGACATTACTTCCGTTAAAATTAAGCCGGAATAATCCTCAGGTATGTGGAGGATGTGGGAGGCCTTTGATCAACCACACGACTTCCTGCCCCGTCGACGGGGCCATCAGCCTTCAGTGTGCCCTCAGCCAAAATAATGTGAAACATGTATGTGGGTGTATTAAATATTTTAATTATTATTTCCAAGATTTAGCTGTTAGCTCTTGGACCCCGCCTTTCTAAGCGTCGGTTGTCTAATGTACCGACTCTCGGCCTCTTTTCCTCCATCATATCTAAACAACATATATTTTTATCTAACACACTCACACATCCCAAGATGCAGCCTTTAGGCAGCTTCCTGACTTTCAGGGTTCCTATTTACTGCAAGGTGAATAGAGGCATTCATTAGTGTGTGTATGTTTGTGTCTGTGTGTGTGTGTGTGTACGTGTGTGTGTTTGTGTGTATACTCACCTAGTTGTGGTTGCGGGGGTTGAGCTCTGGCTCTTTGGTCCACCTCTCAACTGGCAATCAACTGATGTACAGATTCCTGAGCCTACTGGGCTCTATCATATCTGCATTTGAAACTGTGTATGGAGTCAGCCTCCACCATATCACTGCCTAATGCATTCCATCTATCAACTACTCTGACACTGAAAAAGTTCTTTCTAACATACCAGTGGCTCATTTGGGTACTAAGTTTCCACCTGTGTCCCTTGTTCGCCTACCACCCGTGTTAAACAGTTTATCTTATGTACCCTATCAATTGCTCTGAGAATTTTGTAGGTAGTGATCATGTCTCCCCTTACTCTTCTGTCTTCCAGTGTCATGAGGTGCATTTCTCGCAGCCTGTCCTCGTAACTCATGCCTCTTAGTCTTGGGACTAGCCTATTGCATACCATTAAACTTTTTCAAGCTTCGTCCTGTGCTTGACAAGGTGTGTGTGTGTGTGTACGTGTATAACACACACGTACTTATGTGGTACGTATGTACTACATAATTGGAAGGCGTTTGCTGAATTAGAAAAGTCGGCTAGCAGTCCACCCTTAACGACACAATTAACTCATTACATAAAAAATACGTGGCTGTGCAATAGTGTGTGGGAATTGGGGAACTGGTGTGCATTTAGACGACTGGTGAGGACCAATAATGACGTAGAAGGATGGCACCAGCGTCTGAATCAAAGGGCAGTGAGGGACAACTAGGCTTTATATATTTTAATCCCCTTACTGTACCGTGAGGCGTCCCTGGTAACCTTGCAATACCAACTGGTTTCTGATCAAAAGCTAAAGTCCACTCGCCGCAAGGGCAATAAAGAGAAACAGGAACATTTGTGGAAGCTTTGGAACCGTTACGAGGAAAACCAGATAAGCACCTCACAGTTCCTCAAGGAATGTTCGCGTTTTATCCCAGGAAGTGCCTGAACTAGAATTAGAAAACAGCAGTCTGTTTACTGGTTGTTATTTACTTAAGTTAGTTGTAAATGATATTGTAAAAATAGCCACTGAGAACTGATGAGTTGCCCAAGACTTTTGCTCGTAAAGAGGGAATTGATTACAAACTTGGACTGCCTTTGAGCAGCCTGAGGGCAGCAATATCCCAGGAACATCAACTAAATTTCGGAGACTTGAAGCAAAGTGAAATTCACACCAGTTACTCCATCTATCATCATTCTATCATGCAGGAAGAACCGCACGTCTATGGGTCATCCAATAATGTTAGCAGACTTCTAGATGTTACCACTGCTAGGCTTAGGCTCGGCTACAAGTACCTCTGGGAGTTTGTAACATCTGCTGATGTAGATTTGACTAAATGTAAATTCTATCAGCAGAACTATTCGCTTACTTTGCGTCATTATATATGGAATGCGAAAAAATCGCGGAATTTAGAGATAACACCATCAATAGTGTCCAAGAAATGTGTAAGTACTTCATTCATAATGATGTGCTGCTCGAAATCTTAGCGAAGTATCCAAAATTTGCTTACTGTAGGTAATGCATGCACATGACTGTAAAGCTGCTGCCCAGTTGGGTGGGTGTGGAGCACATGACTGTAAAGCTGCCGCCCAGTTGGGTGGGTGTGCAGTGTGCAGCAAGACTAGTAACTGTGTGACTCACCATAGATGTAAAGTGCCTTGTATAGTGACTGTTGTGAGCCTCTTGTTGATCACTTGTGACACAAAGATTATTGATGTGTGTATTTGTGTAGGTGATTAGATATGTATGTGTATGTATATATGTATACGTATATATATATGTACATGTATGTATGAGAGTGTGTACATGTATATATAATATTAATAATTTTGTAACTAGTGTCACAAATTGTTATTTGCTTAGCTAAACGAACTAGAGGGTTCAGTTCCTGAACCGATTATGTGCCTCTGTAATCCTTTACACCACCGCCCACGGGATGGGTATGGGTGCATAATAGAGAAAGAAATAGAGTTGAATTGGCCTGATTAAGACTTTATGACCATGTAATCTATGTTTTGCTCCACTACTTACTGGTTGAGTATGGGGTGCATAACAAATAATAGCCTCCTTCGGGGGCGCCCTGTTTCTAAACGTGTTAGTCTTAAATCCTTTAATCTCAAATCTTGCTACAATGTACCTCTTAATATATGTTATGTACTCTCGCAACCCAATGTACCTTCTTGTATATAAATAAATAGATTTCAACTGTAAGGGGGGTATAGTTTGCACCTTGTTATTCTAATAATGGATAAATAATTCTAATAATGGAAGCGCTAATTATATGAACAAGTGCCATGTATTTATTCAGACGAGAACAACAGCGAACACAAACCAGCGCATATACGAACGAAATGGTTTGTATGTACAAACTTCTCAGTGAACGAAGTTGTTTCTAGCCCGGTATCCGAAATTGCAGTATACGACTTGACCAGTCCCCGTCTAAACTGCCACTTTTATACAACTACAAATATCTGCGGTTTTACTTAAAAAATATTTGTCTGGGAAAGGTTTTATATAAAGTTTCTATTTCTGTCATTCTTGTGACTAATAAATAATTTAAGTTATCAAGATGTTTTCAACCATATTTTTTCAGCGTTCGTCTATTCCAACATGGGCGACCATTTGGAAACGCGATACTTGGGTTGACCCAACTGATAATTGGGTCAATTCCATTATGGTTCGGAGCACATCCACTATGGGAGAGCTGTTTCCTTCAAAAAAGTATAATCATGTAGCATTATGTTTAAAGAAACAATTCCAAGTATATTCTTTGATTGAAAAACATAGGGATAAATACAAGCGTTAATTGTAAATGACCAATTATAAACAAAAATAAGAAGTAGGAAAAATGATATGTGGAACCAGACAAAAACATTGGAACGCTTAGGTGATGAGAGGGTAAACAACCGTCGCCATTTTAACAGCACCCGCCGGTGATGTCCAGCACGAGCATTAAGGGAAAACCTTGACACACACTGTACCTATCATAAAGAAGATGCACCACCATTGACCGCCAAGTGCTCACATCACGTCTAACTCTAAGAAACAACACTCAAGCCTTGACGCTTCTCCCAACATCCGGGGGAGAAAACCTTCACACAAACTGCACCTGTCATAAAGAAGAGATGAAGACTCACCAGTGTCCACAGTGTCCGAAGGTATTCACCCGTCCTGGACATGTGAAACGTCACATGTTAGTGCATTCAGGTGATAAACCTCATGAATGTCCAGAGTGTGGGAAGAGATTCAGTGAGCATGGAAATATGAAGACTCACATGTTAGTGCATTCAGGTGACAAACTTCATGAGTGTCCAGAGTGTGGGAAGAGATTCAGTCAGCGTGGACATATGAAGACTCACAGGATGGTGCATGCGGATGAGAGACCTTTTCAATGTGCCGAGTGTGGCAAAAAATTTAGAGAACGTAGAACTATAATACAGCACTTGTTAGTGCATTCAGGTGACAAACCTCATGAGTGTCCAGAGTGTGGGAAGAGATTCAGTCAACGTGGAAGTATGACGACTCACATGCTAGTGCATTCAGGTGACAAACCACATGAGTGTCCAGAGTGTGGGAAGAGATTCAGTCAACGTGGAAGTATGACTACTCACATGTTAGTGCATTCAGGCGACAAGCCTCACGAGTGTCCAGAGTATGGGAAGAGATTCAGTCGTCTTGGTGATATGAAGAGGCACAAAATGACACATGCAGATAATAGGCTAAACACTTAGTGTGTGGAAGATAATTAAGAGAATGTTGAAGGATAATGAAGCACGTACAGGTATATTAACTTAACTTTGATCTAAAAGTGTGTGTGTGCTCTCACAATGTCAGTTTGATGTTCTTCAAAGGTAATTCTATTTTGTTTGAGAAATACACTTCACCATGAAAGGTAAAGATAAAGATATTTTATTATATTGTTCTTTATGAAAGTTAGATGACCAAGCAAGAACTAGAGAAGCTGTCACTATAGGAAAATTCAAAATTGCTTATAAGTATAGAAATATCTCTTTAGTTTAGCAAAGATAAATCAAAGCTTTAAATGTTTTTCTTCATATTTGTGTAAATAATAATGTGCTTTCTGTTTTTGTTCTCTGTGAAAATTTATTTAAAATGTAATATACTCTGTAGCTAAGTTATGGACATTATTGTTGTAATATTTAGCATTGTTGCTGGTGAAGAAGACAGTCTGAGACGTACTTAAGATGAGACCATTTGATTGATAGGGAAATGTAGGTTAATCAAGGAATTTTCTCATCAGATTCATATGCAAACTGATGTCTATTTTATATTTTTTGTTTAGGCATATTTATGAATAATACTCTTGATTATAAATGTTTCACCGAAGAGTTTATTGAAGGCAGATTGGCATTTATAACTGTCAGTCAAGTTAATATGAAATTTAAATTTATATTACTCTAGAAATTTACATCACTCTAAATTTACCAGAAATTTATATTACTCTAGCCTAACTTTATCAGTTATGCTGTAATTGTCTTGGAATATTATTTTACCCGATTTACCTGAGGGCCACTAACCTTAGTGGCCTCGATAAAAACGGGAAGCTGGCAGCTTGTTGAAGATTCCCTTCCCCCCCCCCCCCAATTTTCCTTGATTTTTTCCAGGTATATTTTGAAATTCAGCACATTTTGGCAGTTATGGCGTTGGCGGGTAGTCAGTTCCATCGATCAATAACCCTGTGGGTGAAAAAGCCTGATTCCAAGTTATATTAGCTTGATTAGCAATAATATTATCCTGATTCGTATAATCCTCTGTCAATTATATTATCCAAACTGGCAATTATATTAAGATGATTGTGAATTACATAAACCTTACTGGCAATTATATTAGCATGACTGTCAATTTATATCAAAGAGATATTTATTTATGTTGTGGTGCTCGTGGGTTCTATTACATCTATCAATGGAGAGTTTCAGATCAGGAGTAGCATTTAGGAACAAGGTTTTGTACATGTAAATAGCACAAGAGAATGTGTAGAGCGAGTGTATATTTAGCATGTTCAGGGATTTAAACAGAGGCTGTGTGTTGTTTGAAGACAGTTTTATTGTTCTGATAACAGATTTTTATTGGGTGGTGATGAGCATCAGGTAATTTGCAGTGGATGAATGAACCCCATGCACAGATACCATATGTTCACATACCAACCCTGATTTTCAAAGAAACTTCTAGATTTTTAGCTCCAGCCATTTCATTGCTCTACAACAAATCATTTGAACTCCAAACCTTTCCTGATATTCTAAGGGGAAAAAAAGCAGGAGTAACCTTAGTCCATTAAAGTGTCAGTCTCACTGAAGTCAACAATTATAGACCAATATCAACTCTGCAGATTTTGTCTAAAGTATTTTAAAGAGTTAATCTACAAGCAGCCTTAATCCTATTTAGCAAAACAAAATATACTTAGTTTTTGCCATAATGGTTTCAGGCCCAAAAAAGGACCAATCATGCACCAATTAGTATGATTAACTTTATATATGCAGCTCTTGTTAGAAATGAGTACCCTTGTTCATTTATTTGTTGACCTACATTAAGACTTTTTTACACTGTTAACTCATTAACTTTCTTAAATTACAACATTACGGAGTAAGAGGCCAGGAATTTTATCTGTATGATTAGAAAAAATAAAATACAGTGTATTTGGCGTTTATGGGTTTAATTTTAATTTTTATTTTACATCTAGTTCGCCGCAGGTGCAAAAAGAAAGAAGCAACAGATCGATGGAACTTGACGTCATAGTGTGTTCAAACTCATAAGATCACAATTCTTGCCCTAAACTTTTAACAAAAACGTCCCTCAAGTTATTTTTCTATATTGAAGACTTCAAACAATTTATAATAATAGCTACGGTAATTATGGTAATATTCTGTCAATAGTTGAGGCATTAAGGTAATATTTATGGTAAAGACTTGTATATTCCTTTTGTGTACAGAGGAAATATTGGTATATTTCTAACAATCTCACAGGAGTCATTATATTATTGATTATATTTCTCTATTGATGCTTGAGAAAAGGAATCTATAATGAGAACGGAGCTATGAACGAAAATCTACTTGCACACAAACAACATATATCGAGACATTCACACATGTTGTGAGCGTCACAACAGCAACGGAATAGCGTGTTGTGAGCGTTGCAACAAAAAATAATATACTGTGAGAGTAGCATCACGTTATTTCTGCGTTGCAATGGTGCAACACTCGCCACATAATATCCCTGTGTTGCATCATTCAAACCCCATTATTTCTGTGTCGCAACACGTTATTGCACGCAACATTCCTGTCCGTTGCACGTTACATTCAAAACACGTTATTCCTGTCCGCTGCAACACTTACAACACATTATTACTGTGTTGCAGCGTTCATAATACTTTATTTCTGCGTTGCATTATTCACAACACTTTTGTTCCATGGTGCAAAACTCACAACTTACCACTCCTGTGTTGCAACACGTACAACGGGTTATTTGTGCGGTGTAACTCTCACAACACGCTAATCTTGTGTTGCAATGATGTAACACAACACTCCCAATCTATAATTTATGTGTGCAACACTTACAGAACATCATTTCTGTGTTGCAGTAGTCACGAAATGGCATTTATGTGTTGTAACACTCACAACACGTTATTCCTGTGTTGCATCGCTGCATCACTCACAACATGTTATTGCTGTGTTTCAACACTCATAAGACGTTAGCAATGTGATGCAACACTCGACTCGTTTTCCCATCAAGCGTTAAACGTTGTATTCTTCCCTGGTAATTACAGACCTATCAGTCTCGTGTCATGCACTTGCAAGATGCTTGAAAGGATCATCCTAAACCGACTGTTGCACAAAATAGGCAGGTTAGGGGAGGGGGTCAATGGATTTGTTAAAGGACGGAGCACAGCAAATTGTATAGTTAATTACTTGTATTGTATACATAATTACAAATTGTATAGTTAATTACATGGCCGAAACGCTTTGCGTAATAGTGGCTTTAAGCATTGTATGTACTAGCCCTAACTATAAATCCATCACTCTTTGTAAAATCTTTTGTATGTATGTACCTTACCTAAATAAACATTTGATTTGATTTGATTTGATTACTTGTCTAATGACACGGCTAGGTACTCTGTATTTGTTGACATCAAAGGAGCCTTCGACAAAGCACAGGAGATTGCGATCCTGGACGAGCTTGCATGTATGGGTGTCAAGGGGAGACTCATGAAATGGGTTGAAGACTACCTCACAGGAAGGAAAGCCAAGGTTTGCTTCAATGGAGCAGTCTCCAGAACAATGAATATGGAACTCGGGACCCCCCAAGGCAGAGTCTTAAGCCCTACACTATTCAATGTACTTATGAACGCCATTGCAAATATTGATTTTCCGGAAGGAACACAACAAGTGGGATATGCAGATGATGTCCTAATACAAGCTCCCACCTTGGGAAAAATTGAACAGTCCATTGAACTCCTTGGAAGGAAATGTATTGAGCTCGGTTTCACTCTCTCCACAAACAAGACGAAGGCATACTCCCATCACAAGCGGAGAGCAAATGAAGAACTGCAAATTAATGGTGTAACACTTGAATGGGTTGACCACTATCGGTACCTTGGCGTCACTGTCGGCTCTAACAAGGGAAAGAAAGAGGAGCTCAATCAACTCATAGGAACATGCAAAAGTCTACTCAGGGCACTGAAAGCTATGACCTGGAATGGACATGGAGCCTCTATTGCCATGCTTAAAATGATGTACACAGCCTATGTCCGCTCCGTCATAGACTATGCCACACCAGTTCTGTGCACCTACTCCCAAAGCGATATGAAAAGGCTTGAAAGCATTCAAAATGAAGCCATGATAATCATTCTTGGAGTTCCAAGGACTGCCAAAACGTCTAATCTACGTGAGGAGTAGTCCCTTCCCTGTGTTAAAAGCAAAATTCAGGAGCTGAATGCTAAGCTTGCAATTAGGATAGCCAGAGATCCCCATTACAATGATATTGCCAAGAAAAAACTGAGCTCTGTGCTACTTTCAGGGGAAAACAGGAGAAGCAAAAAATGGCATCAAAGAGCAGTCTGCTACCTTGAAGAGCTTGTTGGGATCGAACTGTTGACAACCCAACACATTTAATTTAGGTTTATTCAGAATGTTTATCCTAATGCTTCGTTGTACTACAACGGGGTACATGAATCTGAACAGGTGTCAGCCTCAGCCGGACCTGTTGTCAGGTGCGACACACTTTGTGCCGAGGTCTGACAAAGGACAAGAAAATAAGATGGTATAAAACTTCATCATGGATATATTGTGATATCTCTAATCACCTTATATACAATATTTTACATGTATATATATATATATGTGCATTGTACACAAGTACAGTTAAATATATATATAGAGAGAAAGATACTACGACCATGCTACGGTCGTCTCTTGTCCGATTGATCTTCCCACTTATAAATCATCTACTTTCCTGCAATTTGTACCACTATCAGGAAAATCGTTACCTCCATGCCGACCTCTAAATCTCACAGCTGTTATCTTCCATAACTTTCAAGAGCGTCGACCATGCCTCGAGGTCCTCTTCCTTCATGAGGGTGGAGCACACTAACAGTTGGGTCCGTTGGTCACACATCCAAACGCGACGACCGCCTGTTGACTCAATGGAGGGGAGTAGATGTCTGTATCTCCACATGCTCCGGCCAGCACACGTTACCTCGCCCGGTGGTTCTGATTGGCTAACAGACATCTTTCAGGTAACTATCCACAGTCTCTGTACCTAAAGCCTATTAATTCCACTGACGTCAATGAGATAATCCTTTCCCTTAAAACCAAGTCTGGTGCCCTTGAGGAGATACCAACTTTAATTTACAAAAAAGCCTCCAGATCTTTAGCCCCTGCTATTGCTTTGCTCTTCAACAAGTCACTTGAACTCCAAACCTTCCCAGATATTCTAAAAAAAGCGAGAGTAACGCCTGTCCACAAATGTGGTAATCTCACAGATGTTAACAACTACAGACCTATATCTATCCTGCCAAACTTGTCAAAAATTTTTGAAAAACTAATCTATAAGCAGCTTTACTCATATCTAGCCAAACTCAATATACTTAGCCCTTGCCAATATGGCTTCAGACCCAAAAAAGCACAAACGATGCACTTATTAGTATGCTTAACTCGATTCATACAGCTCTTGATAAAAATGAGTTCCCTGTTGGGTTGTTTGTGGACCTGCGTAAAGCTTTTGACACTGTCAACCACCAAAACCTTCTTCTTAAATTACATCATTATGGAGTCAGAGGACACTCCCTACAATACCTCAAATCCTACCTTACTGACAGGCTCCAATATGTTTCTGTGAATAATACAATTTCTCCCACCCTACCCATCAACATTGGTGTTCCCCAGGGCAGCATACTTGGCCCTCTCCTCTTTCTCATCTACATTAATGACCTTCCAAATGCCTCCCAACACCTCAAACCAATTCTATTTGCTGACGACACAACCTTCATTTACTCCAGTCCTGATCCCCTTGCTCTAAATGCCACAGTAAATACTGAGCTAAATAAAGTCCATCTGTGGCTAACTGCCAACAAACTCACCCTTAACATTGACAAAACTTTCTATATTCTGTTTGGCAATAAATCCTTTAATCAAATAAATCTCAAAATAAACAATACCCAAATTTGTAACAAATTAGATGGCAAATTCCTTGGCATTCTCATTGACCACAAGCTGAATTTCCAGGGACACATTCTAAATATATCAAAAAAAGTTTCAAAAACTGTGGGCATTCTTTCTAAGATCAGATATTATGTACCACGCCCTGCCCTGGTGACTCTCTATTACTCCCTTATCTATCCATATCTCAACTATGGTATTTGTGCTTGGGGCTCTACTACCCAAAATCACTTACGTCCTCTAATTACTGAACACAAAGCTGCTATTAGGACAATATCCAATTCTGGCCCCAGACATCACTCGGTACCCCTACTTAAATCTCTTAATATGTTAGACATTAAGTCACCACATTCTCTCATGTGTATTATACATATATAAAACGCTAAACTATAATGCCAATCCTGATCTCAAAAGCTTCATAGAAGGTTGTATCAGAACCCATGAGCATCACACCAGAAATAAATACAGTTTTGATATTCCTAGAGTACGACTTAATCAAACTAGAAATGCTCTACAAATCAAGGGGCCCAGAATGTGGAATGACCTTCCCAACCATGTACCTCAACATGACTGTACCTCTCTCAACCAGTTTAAGTTAAAAGCGAAGCTATACCTAATAAATTCCCTGTAACCTACCTTACCCTTCTATTGTCAACCAATGTCTGTTTTTTTTCTTTAAAGAGCGCTGTTTGTCGACATAATTGTATTTGTGCTGCTTTTTCATCTATGTTTTCATTTCTTGTTTTCATTCTACTCATTATGCTCAATTAGTATTAAGCTTGTCATTTAAGTTTATCATGCCCGAAACGCTTTGCGTAATAGTGGCTTTAGGCATTGTATGTACTAGCTCTACCTATAAGTCAAACAATCCTTGTAAATATTTATTGTATGTATGTACCTTACCTAAATAAAATTGTATTGTATTGTATTGTATTGTATTCCCGCCACCGGACGAGCCACACAGTGCTGACAGTTAACGACCTCCATGGTTGTTAACCTCGTTCTTCCTGTAATAATGAACGTATGACTTAAATAATCGTGCCTTTATGCGATGAAATAACACGAATACGATATACCGTAACAAGCTTCACCTGCTTGAGCAAGCCCGTGAGCTCCTGCCTGTAGAGAGGTTACCTCCCTGGGAGGATGACTCATGCAAGATCATCATCAATGAAATGGCAATGAAAAAATCCAACATGATACCACAAGAAATGAGGCACAAGTATCTCGAGGAAATTTATAAAGAAGCCGGAGATGAACTAGATCAAATCTACACTGACGGGTCATCTAATCCTGTCAATGGCAGGGCTGGTGCAGCATACACGGTAATCAAGGATAATACTTTCCAACGCAGAAATGAAGAAAAAGCACGTATTGAGAACTATGCCTCTTCAACGCAAGCAGAGCTAACTGCCATTGTTATGGCGTTAAGGTTTCTTGAACGGAACACTAATGGTGCAGTGATTTGCACCGATTCAAAAGCAGCACTGCAAAGCCTAAGTAAAAATCAGGCAGAAAATCTTGCAATAGTCGCTGAAATTAAGAGAGCTGTGAGAGTACTTACCAATCAGGGAAGAGTCATCAAGTTTCTGTGGATCCCCTCCCATGTTGGAATATATGGGAATGAACGAGCAGATGTGCTGGCTGCTGAAGGCGCTGAAGGAGACCATATTGAATACTTCATACCCAAGACTCAACTACAAATTAGAGATATTATCAGGCAACATCACCGTGACAAGGTAACTGAGGAAAGGAGGATAGATAAGTCAACTTTATTGACTTGCAGCTGGCAACCCCAATCATTATGGCCGAAGAGGAGGACGACGAGGGAGAGAATCAGTAATAGCGAGAATCCGTCTTGGATACAAATATCCATGGAGATTTGGAATGGAAACAACAGTTGATCAGCGAAGTTGCAGAATCTGTGGTGAGAGTGATGGACACCGCCTTGACCACTATCTACGTGAATGTGAACACCTGAGAGACATTAGGAATATGTGTAGAATAATAAACCCCACATTGTGTGAGTTAGGAAAACACTATTTGTCAAATATTGATACTGTTCTTAAAAGATTTCCCCATTTTGCACCCGTAAGATAACGTAAGCTTTTAAGGGTTGATAAATGTTAATCTTCTTGTTTGAGGAGCTGTTCACTTGAGACAGTTAAGCAAGTCCCAGCTGTGTCTGGGTACAAGTGACAGGATGAACAACCCAACGGGTTTTCTTCCTATTGGGGAGTGTTGTACATTCTGCTATGGCGGTGTGTCCACTCACAAGATGAGTGGCGCTGCCCAATAAACTCGCCCCTTGGGGCAAAATTTAAAAATTTAAATTTGCACCATATAAATTGTTGATTGCTAATATGTAAATTACAAATGATAAGAGATTGAAAAGATAGATAAAAGGTGATGGAAAAATACTGTTATAAATAGATAAATAGAAAATAATTAATATAACGGGAAAGAATATATAAATTATATGCAAATGAATAGTTATTAAAGATGGTTAAGTGTATAAATACAAGTGATTAACTATCTAAAAATGTGAATGGATTAATAAATACATGATGATTAAAATACTAATTTAAATGAGATAAATATATATTTTTTTTTGAGATATATACAAGAGTTGTTACATTCTTGTAGAGCCACTAGTATGCGTAGCGTTTCGGGCAGGTCCCTGGAATACGATCCCCGCCGCGAAGAATCGTTGTTACAACCAAGTACACATTTTACTGTTGCGTTAAACAGAGGCTACAGTTAAGGAATTGCGCCCAGTAAATCCTCCCCGGCCAGGATATGAACCCATGACATAGCGCTCGCGGAACGCCAGGCGAGTGTCTTACCACTACACCACGGAGATATGTAAAAGGTGCTGGAATAGATCCATAAAAAGTGAATAAATATTAAAGGGATTAAATAGATGAAAAAATAGGACTCAATAATTCCAACTAGAGTGTTATTTGGGTAATATATTAAAAAAAAGTTCCGGTCAAGTGCTCGAACTGGTGACCGCGTGAACACCGGGTCCAACTGGTGACTGCGTGAACACCGGGTCCAACTGGTGACCGCGTGAACACCGGGTCCAACTGGTGACTGCGTGAACACCGGGTCCAACTGGTGACCGCGTGAACACCGGGTCCAACTGGTGACCGCGTGAACACCGGGTCCAACTGGTGACTGCGTGAACACCGGGTCCAACTGGTGACCGCGTGAACACCGGGTCCAACTGGTGACCGCGTGAACACCGGGTCCAACTGGTGACCGCGTGAACACCGGGTCCAACTGGTGACCGCGTGAACAACGGGTCCAACTGGTGACAGCGTGAACAACGGGTCCAACTGGTGACCGCGTGAACACCGGGTCCAACTGGTGACCGCGTGAACACCGGGTCCAACTGGTGACCGCGTGAACACCGGGTCCAACTGGTGACCGCGTGAACACCGGGTCCAACTGGTGACCGCGTGAACACCGGGTCCGACCTCCCAGTCTGGCCACGACTCTTCCTGCTTAATGAAGAACTCAACAGTCATACATTCATCCACTTCATCATACATCATCAACTGACAATTGAGGCGTGTGAAGGAGAAAGTCGGGAAGGAAAATTAATCTTTATGAGAAGAGGATGTAAGGTAAGGTAAGGAAATGATGAGGTGAAAGCACCAGGCCAGTATGAATATATAACACTGGGAAGGGACATTAGGATGGGCTGGGATGTGAGGACGGAGTGAAGGAACGGTGCTCAACCACTTGGACCTTCGGGAATCGAACAGAAAACATACTTTATAGACATCATAAATTTCAATAAAATTAAACAAAGTGAACTGTACGAAGTTATTAAGGTTTATCTGGGAGATATTCTACTTAGTATTTATTTAATCAACAAGTAATTTGTTTTCATTGGTTGTTTATGGACATACAAGTAATTATGGTAATATTATAGTAATAGTTCAGGTAATTATGGTAATATAGTAATAGTTCAGGTAATTATGGTAATATTATAGTAATAGTTCAGGTAATTATGGTAATATTATAGTAATAGTTCAGGTAATTATGGTAATATTATAGTAATAGTTCAGGTAATTATGGTAATATTATAGTAATAGTTCAGGTAATTATGGTAATATTATAGTAATAGTTCAGGTAATTATTGTAATATTATAGTAATAGTTCAGGTAATTATGGTAATATTATAGTAATAGTTCAGGTAATTATGGTAATATTATAGTAATAGTTCAGGTAATTATGGTAATATTATAGTAATAGTTCAGGTAATTATGGTAATATTATAGTAATAGTTCAGGTAATTATGGTAATATTATAGTAATAGTTCAGGTAATTATGGTAATATTATAGTAATAGTTCAGGTAATTATTGTAATATTATAGTAATAGTTCAGGTAATTATGGTAATATTATAGTAATAGTTCAGGTAATTATGGTAATATTATAGTAATAGTTCAGGTAATTATGGTAATATTATAGTAATAGTTCAGGTAATTATGGTAATATTATAGTATTCGTGAAGGTAATTATCCTGTTGCTGTCAATATCTTACGACAGTTAAAATGTTTTTGATTACATAACTTTATTGACTCAAGAAATTAAAGAATCGTGAATGAAAACCTGACTAGTTAAAACTTGTCATATTCATATCCAAAATACACAGATTTAAAACGAACGCACACAGACATGTTGTTAGTGTTGCAACGCTCAGGAACGGCATGTTTTGGATGTTGCAACACAGGAATAAGGTGTTGAGAGTCTTGCAACACTGAAATAAGAAGCTATAAGTGTTGGAACACAAGAAGGAGGTGTTGCGAGTGTTGCAAAACAGAACATGTTGTGAGTGTTGAGCAAAATTTATCAATTTTGTGAGTGCAAAAACAACCACTGCGCCACGGGGATTGTTATTAAAGTTATAGTTAAGGTAATTATGGTCAATTCCTTTCAATATGTTACGGCATTTAACATATTTTTCATTATATTTCTTTAATGATGCTAGAGAGGAAAGAATCCTGAATGACAACCTTGCTGTAAATGACAGTCTATATATAGAGAAGAAAAAATACACAGACATAACACGAGTGAATATGTGAGTGTTGCAACGTAAAGGAATACCGTGTTGTGAGTGTTACATCACAGGAATGAAGTGTTGTGAGTGTTGCAACACAGGAATGAAGTGTTGTGAGTGTTACATCACAGGAATGAAGTGTTGTGAGTGTTACATCACAGGAATGAAGTGTTGTGAGTGTTGCAACACAGGAATGAAGTGTTGTGAGTGTTGCAACACAGGAATGAAGTGTTGTGAGTGTTACATCACAGGAATGAAGTGTTGTGAGTGTTACATCACAGGAATGAAGTGTTGTGAGTGTTGCAACACAGAAATATCAAATTGTGAGTGTTGTAAAATATAAATAACGTGTTGTGAGTGATGCAACACCGAAATAAAATATTGTGATTGTTCAACTGCAGAAATAAAAAAATATTGTTTTGCAACAAAGAAAATAACGTATTTTGAGTTATAGCCCAGAATAATGTATTGTGAGTACTGCAATACAGTAATAACATGGTGTAGGTGTCACAACGTTGCAACACAAGAATAACGTGTTGTGAGTGTTGCACCAGTATGGAATAATTTATTGTAACACATAATTACCGTGTTGTGAGTGAGTGTTGCATCATATTTTTTTCTGTGATGCAAAACTCACAACACGTTATTTCTGTCCTGAAATACTTGCTATACATTATTTCTTAGTTGTAACGCAGACAACAAGTTATTTATGTATTGCAACACTCACAATGTTATTGTTGTATTGCAACACTCACAATGTTATTGTTGTATTGCAACACTCACAATGTTATTGTTGTATTGCAACACTCACAATGTTATTGTTGTATTGCAACACTCACAATGTTATTGTTGTATTGCAACACTCACAATGTTATTGTTGTATTGCAACACTCACAATGTTATTGTTGTATTGCAACACTCACAATGTTATTGTTGTATTGCAACACTCACAATGTTATTGTTGTATTGCAACACTCACAATGTTATTGTTGTATTGCAACACTCACAATGTTATTGTTGTATTGCAACACTCACAATGTTATTGTTGTATTGCAACACTCACAATGTTATTGTTGTATTGCAACACTCACAATGTTATTGTTGTATTGCAACACTCACAATGTTATTGTTGTATTGCAACACTCACAATGTTATTGTTGTATTGCAACACTCACAATGTTATTGTTGTATTGCAACACTCACAATGTTATTGTTGTATTGCAACACTCACAATGTTATTGTTGTATTGCAACACTCACAATGTTATTGTTGTATTGCAACACTCACAATGTTATTGTTGTATTGCAACACTCACAATGTTATTGTTGTATTGCAACACTCACAATGTTATTGTTGTATTGCAACACTCACAATGTTATTGTTGTATTGCAACACTCACAATGTTATTGTTGTATTGCAACACTCACAATGTTATTGTTGTATTGCAACACTCACAATGTTATTGTTGTATTGCAACACTCACAATGTTATTGTTGTATTGCAACACTCACAATGTTATTGTTGTATTGCAACACTCACAATGTTATTGTTGTATTGCAACACTCACAATGTTATTGTTGTATTGCAACACTCACAATGTTATTGTTGTATTGCAACACTCACAATGTTATTGTTGTATTGCAACACTCACAATGTTATTGTTGTATTGCAACACTCACAATGTTATTGTTGTATTGCAACACTCACAATGTTATTGTTGTATTGCAACACTCACAATGTTATTGTTGTATTGCAACACTCACAATGTTATTGTTGTATTGCAACACTCACAATGTTATTGTTGTATTGCAACACTCACAATGTTATTGTTGTATTGCAACACTCACAATGTTATTGTTGTATTGCAACACTCACAATGTTATTGTTGTATTGCAACACTCACAATGTTATTGTTGTATTGCAACACTCACAACATATTATTACTATTTTATAATAATATAATAATAATATATATTATAATATGTGAAAGTTGCAAGAATCGATATATAAAACGTGATTGAAAATATAAAATATGATTAAATAGATGACAAATATTATTGAACTAACACTAAAGTATCTTGTAGCCAATATATGGAAAAAAGGAAGACTAAACCGAGAGTTCGAACTCTCGGCAGTTAACACCCCGGTGTTAACACCCCGATCACCCCGGTGTTAACACCCTGAACACCCCGGTGTTAACACCCCGAACACCCTGAACACCCCGGTGTTAACACCCAGAACACCCCGGTGTTAACACCCTGAACACCCCGGTGTTAACTCCCAGAACACACCGGTGTTAACACCCAAAAAAAGTATTCCTCCAGAGGGACATGACGAGGGAGGAGAGGGCCATGGCGGCAGAAGCAAGGAAGAAGCGCAGGGCGAGAGGGGAAAACCAGGAAACCACAGCTCCCAACACATCACCCCCAGAGGCGAGGGGGGAACCCACAACCAGCTACCCAGTAACACCAGCGGGGAGGGCAACCCCACCACCCTCCTCTGCATAAAAAAACCCCTTTCCTTCCTGTCCTCCCGCCCCGTTCACCCCATACCCTCCCTGTCCTTCCCCCGTCACTTGACCCCCACCCCTCATCCCAGTATCCTCTGCAACCCTGGTATCCACCTCACAAATCCTCACACCCATGGCACAGCTTCCTCCACCAGCAGAACATTCACCAAGGAGGAGATTTGAGAAGGGACAGAAGAAAGTGAGCCTCAAGGCAATGTACACTAACATAGACAGTATGACAAATAAAGCAAATGAACTTGGAGAATGGGTACTAGAGGAAAACCCAGACATAATAGCTCTCACAGAAACAAAGCTGACGAAAACAATAACAATTGCAGTGTTCCCACAGGACTATTATGTTATGAGGAAAGAGAGAGAAGGGAGAGGTGGGGGTGGTGTAGCTCTGCTGGTAAGAAAAGGCTGGGATTTTGAGGAGTTGGTAGTTCAGGGATGTGAAGGTTTCAGTGACTACATAATAGGAACAATAACAACTGGAGGGCAAAAAATTATAGTTGTAGTCATATATAATCCGCCACCAAATGACAGAAGACCCAGACAGGAATATGATAGAAACAATATGGCCACTATTAACATAATGGAGAGTGCAGCTTCTGTTGCTGGCAGGAATGGATCTGGACTACTAATCATGGGAGACTTTAACCATGGGAAGATAGATTGGGAGAACAGAGACCCGCATGGAGGACCAGAAACATGGAGAGCTAAGCTGCTGGACGTGGCAACAAGAAACTTTCTAAGCCAGCACATCAAGGATCCAACAAGAATGAGAGAAGAGGATGAACCAGCAATGCTTGATTTGATATTTACCCTAAATGAGTGGGATATAAGGGAAGTCTAGATGGAAGCGCCCTTGGGAATGAGTGATCACAGTGTATTGAACTTTGAGTACCTGGTAGAGCTAGGAATTATCCCCCCCAAAAAAGAACTAGGAAACAAAAGGCTGGAATACCGAAAGGGAAATTATGAGGAGATGAGAAGCTTCCTTAGGGAAATACGTTGGGACACAGACCTCAGAGCTAAGTCTGTACAAGATATGATGGACTATGTCACCCAAAAGTGTCAGGAGGCAGTAAGCAGATACATCCCGGCCCAAAAGGAAAAATCCGAGAAGCAAAAGAAGAACCCAGGGTATAATAGGGCATGTATGGAAGCAAAGAAACTGAACAAAAGGGCGTGGAGGAACTTCCGGAATAACAGAACACTAGAAAGCAGAGAGAGATACCAGAGAACCAGGAATGAGTATGTCAGGGTGAGAAGAGAAGCAGAGAAAAGTTATGAAAATGATATAGCAAACAAAGCCAAGACCGAACCAAAGCTACTCCACAGTCATATCAGAAGGAAAACAACAGTGAAAGAACAGGTATTGAAACTTAGAACAGGCGAGGACAGGTATACAGAGAATGACAAAGAGGTGTGTGATGAATTCAACAAGAGGTTCCAAGAGTTCTTCACAACAGGACAAGGTGAGGTCACTGTGCTAGGAGAAAGGGAAGTAAACCAGGCGGCCTTGGAAGAGTTTGAAATTACGAGAGAAGAGGTCAAGAGACACCTGCTGGACCTGGATGTTAGAAAGGCTGTTGGTCCAGACGGGATCTCGCCATGGGTACTGAAAGAGTGTGCAGAGGCACTTTGCCTGCCACTCTCCATAGTGTATAGTAAGTCACTGGAGACGGGAGACCTACCAGAAATATGGAAGACGGCGAATGTGGTCCCAATATACAAAAGTGGCGACAGGCAAGAGGCACTGAACTACAGGCCAGTGTCCTTGACTTGTATACCATGCAAGGTGATGGAGAAGATCGTGAGAAAAACCTGGTAGCACATCTGGAGAGAAGGGACTTCGTGACAAATCGACAACATGGGTTCAGGGAGGGTAAATCTTGCCTGACTGGCTTAATAGAATTCTATGACCAGGTAACACAGATTAAGCAAGAAAGAGAGGGCTGGGCGGACTGCATTTTCTTGGATTGTCGGAAAGCCTTTGACACAGTACCGCATAAGAGGCTGGTACATAAGCTGGAGAGACAGGCAGGTGTAACTGGTAAGGTGCTCCAGTGGATAAGGGAGTACCTAAGCAATAGGAAGCAGAGAGTTACGGTGAGGGGTGAGACCTCCGATTGGCGTAAAGTCACCAGTGGAGTCCCACAGGGCTCTGTACTAGGTCCTATCTTGTTTCTGATATATGTAAATGATCTCCCGGAGGGTATAGATTCATTTCTCTCAATGTTTGCGGACGATGCCAAAATTATGAGAAGGATTAAGACAGAAGAGGACTGTTTGAGGCTTCAAGAAGACCTAGACAAACTGCAGGAATGGTCGAACAAGTGGTTGTTAGAGTTTAACCCAACCAAATGTAATGTAATGAAGATAGGTGTAGGGAGCAGGAGGCCAAATACAAGGTATTATGGGAGAGGAAATTCTTCAGGAGTCAGAGAAGGAAAAAGACTTGGGAGTTGATATCACGCCAGACCTGTCTCCTGCAGCACATATCAAGAGGATAACATCAGCTGCATATGCTAGGCTGGCCAACATACGAACGGCATTCAGAAATTTGCGTAAAGAATCATTCAGAACTTTGTATACCACATATGTCAGGCCAATCCTGGAGTATGCAGCCCCAGCATGGAGTCCATATCGAGTCAAGGATAAGACTAAACTGGAAAAGGTTCAAAGATTTGCCACCAGACTAGTACCTGAGCTGAGAGGTATGAGCTACGAGGAGAGACTACGGGAATTAAACCTCACTTCGCTGGAAGACATTAGAGTTAGGGGGACATGATCACCGCATTCAAGATTCTCAAGGGAATTGATAGGGTAGATAAAGACAGGCTATTTAACACAAGGGGCACACACACAAGGGGACACAGGTGGAAACTGAGCGCCCAAGTGAGCCACAGAGATATTAGAAAGAACTTTTTTAGTGTCAGAGTGGTTGACAAATGGAGTGCATTAGGAAGTGATGTGGTGGAGGCTGACTCCATACACAGTTTCAAGTGTAGATATGATAGAGCCCAATAGGCTCAGGAATCTGTACACGTGTTGATTGACGGGTGAGAGGCGGGACCAAAGAGCCAGAGCTCAACCCCTGCAAGCACAACTAGGTGAGTACCCGAACATCTCGGTGTTAACACCCTGAACACCCCTCGAAGGGGCCTCGTAGCCTGGTGGGTAGCGCGCAGGACTCGTAATTCTGTGGCGCGGGTTCGATTCCCGCACGAGGCAGAAACAAATGGGCAAAGTTTCTTTCACCCTGAATGCTCCTGTTATCTAGCAGTAAATAGGTACCTGGGAGTTAGTCAGCTGTCACGGGCTGCTTCCAGGGGGTGGAGGCCTGGTCGAGGACCGGGCCGCGGGGACGCTAAAGCCCCGAAATCATCTCAAGATAACCCTGGTGTTAACACCCTGAACACCCCGGTGTTAACACCCTGAACACCCCGGTGTTAACACCCTGAACACCCCAGTGTTAACACCCCCGAACACCGGGTGTTAACACCCTGAACACCGGGTGTTAACACCCTGAACACCCCAGTGTTAACACCCCGAACACCCCAGTGTTAACACCCCGAACACCCCGGTGTTAACACCCCCGAACACCGGGTGTTAACACCCTGAACACCCCAGTGTTAACACCCTTAACACCGGGTCCGACCTCCCAGTCTGGCCACGACTCTTCCTGCTTAATGAAGAACTCAACAGTCATACATTCATCCACTTCATCATACATCATCAACTGACAATTGAGGCGTGTGAAGGAGAAAGTCGGGAAGGAAAATTAATCTTTATGAGAAGAGGATGTAAGGTAAGGTAAGGAAATGATGAGGTGAAAGCGCCAGGTCAGTATTTATTATTTATTTATTTATTTATTTATTTATTTATATATATACAAGAAGGTACATTGGGTTTGTGAGAATACATTGGATAGTATAGTATTTACATTCTTGTAAAGCCACTAGTACGCGCAGCGTTTCGGGCAGGTCCTTAATCTAGCAGATAATTTTAAGTAGGTAATTTCAATCAGAATTGATAAATGATAAAGATACATTACAAGAGAAAAATAAGATGAGAGAGATAAGTAAGTATATTAAAGCACATTGTTATATTAAAGCTCTGATTGATTACATTGACAGCTTGATTAGTAATTTAAACAAAGTTAATAGACACCATACAGCAGATTGACAGCACATATAAGACAGCAATGATCACAATGGTAAAGATGTTCAGATTGGGTACATAAAGATTCGGAGACTGGGTAGCAGAAGATACAGATAAACAAGATTTATAAACACCATACAGCAGATTGGCAGCACATATAAGAAAACAGCAATGATCACAATGGTAAAGATGTTCAAATTGGGAACATAAAGGTTGGGAGATTGGGTAGCAATTGATACAGTGCAATTTTAAGGCAAAAAGTGAAAAACTATGAAGATGAAATTAGGTACTTTTTAGCATTGATTTTGAATGATGTAAAAGTTGGACAACTTTTCAATTCAGTAGGGAGTGAGTTCCATAAACTGGGTCCCTTTATTTGCATAGAGTGTTTACACAGATTAAGTTTAACTCTGGGGATATCAAAGAGATATTTATTTCTGGTGTGGTGATAATGGGTCCTATTACATCTGTCCAAGAAGAGTTTCAGACAAGGATTTGCATTTAAGAACAGGGTTTTGTAAATGTAGTTGACACAAGAGAATTTGTGGAGTGAGATTATGTTTAGCATGTTTAGGGAGTTAAACAAGGGGGCTGTGTGTTGTCTGAAAGCAGAATTTGATATTATTCTGATAGCAGATTTTTGCTGGGTGATGATGGACTTGAGGTGGTTTGCAGTGGTTGAACCCCATGCACAGATACCATAGTTGAGATAGGGATAGATTAGTGCATAATATAGAGAGATAAGAGCAGAGTTAGGAACATAATATCTGATTTTGGAGAGTATACCAACTGTTTTAGAGACTTTCTTAGTTATGTGTTGTATGTGGGTACTGAAGTTGAGTCTCTTGTCTAGGAATATGCCAAGAAACTTTCCATCATTTTTATTGCTAATGTTTACATTGTCAATCTGAAGTTGCATTGCATTTGTAGATTTGCTTCCGAATAGGATGTAGTAGGTCTTTTCTATGTTAAGTGTTAGTTTGTTGGTTGACATCCATAAGTGGACTTTTTTTAGTTCATTATTAACAACACCATTTAGTGTATGTGGGTTGGGGTTGGAGTAGATGAGGGTAGTATCATCAGCAAACAAAATAGGTTTCAGAATGTTACAGACATTAGGCAGATCATTAATGTATATAAGAAAAAGAAGAGGTCCCAAGATGCTGCCCTGTGGCACTCCAACAGTTATTGGTAGAATGGGAGAGATTATATTATTGATGGCTACACATTGGTGTCTATCACTAAGATAGGATTGGATATAGTCCAGTGAATGGCCTCGGATTCCATAATGATGGAGTTTACTTAAGAGGTAATCGTGATTAACAGTATCAAAGGCCTTTCTCAGGTCAATGAAGAGTCCAATTGGAAACTCATTTTTGTCAAGAGCTAAGTAAATTATATCAAGGAGACTAATAATTGCATCGTTGGTACTCTTTTGAGAGCGGAAGCCAAACTGACAGGGGCTAAGAATGTCGAATTTTACGAGATAGGAGTAGAGCTGTTTGTAGATAATTTTTTCAAATATTTTTGATAGTATGGGTAGGTTCGATATTGGTCTATAGTTGTTTATGTCTGACGGATTACCTCCTTTATGAACTGGCGTTACTCTTGCTTTTTTAAGGATATCAGGGAAGGTATGACACTCAAGGGATTTGTTGAACAGCAGAGCTACAGGTGGCGCAATGTCATGGGAGGCGCTCTTGTATACAATGGATGGGATTTCACTGATGTTCCCAGCTTTGGTTTTTAGTGAGTGTATGATGGACGCAACATCTGACGGGCTGACTGGTGAGAGGAGAAGAGAGTTTGGATAGCTGCCTGAGAGATATGTGTTGATATGTGTCTGAGTCTGTGGGATTTTACTGGCAAGGTTAGCACCAATCGATGAAAAGAAGCTATTAAATTCATTCGCCATTTCTAAGTCAGATGACAGTGTAAGGCCATCCTTAGAGAGTGTTATCTGGTTGTGGGAGTGTTGTTTAGTTCCCAGGATGTTAGAGATGGTATTCCATGTGCTTTTCATGCTGCCTTTTGCTTCTTTGAATCTAGTCTCATAATATGAAAGTTTTGCTTTTCTTATGATACTGGTAAGCACTGACGAGTACCTTTTAACTACTTCCATTGAAACTAGGCCACTCCTAAATTTCTTTTCGTATTCATGTTTTTTGTTGATTAATTTAATTATGCCACTTGTGAGCCACGGGTTATTTTTTCTTTTATCAGTTACTTGTTTGGTAAAGAGGGGACAGTGAGTGTTGTAGAGGCTTAGAGTTTTGGAGAGAAAGAGGTTAGTTTATGAGTTTATATCCTGTGAATTATTAAATTCAGATTCCCAGTTAATATTGTGGAGTGCATTAGAGAGATTGCCTAAAGCTGATTCACTATGTAGCCTGAATGAAAGTTTTTTGATTTCTGGTGGTGATGTGTCAATGTTTGCTATGAGGAAAGTAGGATAGTGGTCAGTTGTTCTGTCATAAATTACCCCAGATGTAAGGGGAGCTGTTATATTAGTCCATAGGTGATCCAGGGTAGTGGCAGATGCTTGAGTGACTCGGGTGGGCTTGGTGATTGTGGGGATTAGCATACAGGAGTGCATGCTGTTACGGAAATAGTCAACTTGAGGGTTGTTTTAAAGACCCAGGTCAATATTGAAATCACCTCCCAGAATAATGTGATTTTTGTTGAGATTGTTATTTATGATAAGATTCCTTACATTGTCAGAGAATAAAGCTATGTTGGTATTAGGAAATCTATAGATGGCACCGATTATCAGGGAGGATTTAAGGGATTTACTGGAGAACTTGGCAAAGGTATATTCACAATAGTCGTCTCTATCACTAATGACACTATTGCAAATGAAGGAATCTTTGTAATATATTGCTGTACCGCCACCTTTTTTTGTTAGGCCTGCAGTTATGAATGGCTTTATAACCAGCTAAATTGTAGAGTTGGGTATAGTCATTACTTAGCCAAGTTTCTGTTAAAATGATGAAAGATAATTTAGTACCTAGTGCTGTAAGTAGTGCATTTATATCATCAAAATGTTTGCCAAGTGACCTAACATTTTGATTGTAAACTGATAAGTAGGTGCTATTTAGGAGTTTGTTTTTTGCAAGATTTGCTGTGTAATACCTGCAATAATGATGATCAATGTGCTGATGAGTGTGGATATGGGACAGAAGATTTCGATCAGGATCAATATCAGTAAGCATATAGATAAGAATGTCACGATACAATAAGATAAGCAATTACAGGAACAGATGAAAACTAAATCTGCTGTAAAATAGAAAGTAATTATAGCAAAACACAACAATATAATAATATAACAATACAATAAGAGCTTACAAAGTATTGAGTCAGCTAAATTAGAGAATAATTGTGGCAAGACACAACAATAAATGCAAGTAAACAAGGAAGTGAAACAATTAGAGGTAGAATTAAGGTCACTAGATAGCCATGGAGGATACACAAGTTTGGTGGAGAGAACAAAAAATCAGTAGAGACTGTCAAGATGAATATAAAAAAAATTTGACAAATGATAATTGTAAAGTAAAATAATCTTAAAGATAATGAATTTTATTTAGCTTAGTTTTAACCTATAATTAGTATGAACTTAATTAAAAGAACAAAAATGAGATCAATAATTGATTTCAATAAATGACATAGATCAATACAAATAAATTTAAAATATAAATGGAATAGGGTAAGATTAGATTTAAGAGTAAAATTTTACAATGAAACTGAGGTAGATGCTTGCATAAGTGCATGGAGACTTGATGGATTATTTAGGAAATTATATTGAATGAGAGAAACATTAGGTAAA
>NW_027189170.1:250846-265846 GCF_040958095.1 Procambarus clarkii
CTCCCGGAGGGTATAGATTCATTTCTCTCAATGTTTGCGGACGATGCCAAAATTATGAGAAGGATTAAGACAGAAGAGGACTGTTTGAGGCTTCAAGAAGACCTAGACAAACTGCAGGAATGGTCGAACAAGTGGTTGTTAGAGTTTAACCCAACCAAATGTAATGTAATGAAGATAGGTGTAGGGAGCAGGAGGCCAAATACAAGGTATTATCGGGGAGAGGAAATTCTTCAGGAGTCAGAGAAGGAAAAAGACTTGGGAGTTGATATCACGCCAGACCTGTCTCCTGCAGCACATATCAAGAGGATAACATCAGCTGCATATGCTAGGCTGGCCAACATACGAACGGCATTCAGAAATTTGCGTAAAGAATCATTCAGAACTTTGTATACCACATATGTCAGGCCAATCCTGGAGTATGCAGCCCCAGCATGGAGTCCATATCGAGTCAAGGATAAGACTAAACTGGAAAAGGTTCAAAGATTTGCCACCAGACTAGTACCTGAGCTGAGAGGTATGAGCTACGAGGAGAGACTACGGGAATTAAACCTCACTTCGCTGGAAGACATTAGAGTTAGGGGGACATGATCACCGCATTCAAGATTCTCAAGGGAATTGATAGGGTAGATAAAGACAGGCTATTTAACACAAGGGGCACACACACAAGGGGACACAGGTGGAAACTGAGCGCCCAAGTGAGCCACAGAGATATTAGAAAGAACTTTTTTAGTGTCAGAGTGGTTGACAAATGGAGTGCATTAGGAAGTGATGTGGTGGAGGCTGACTCCATACACAGTTTCAAGTGTAGATATGATAGAGCCCAATAGGCTCAGGAATCTGTACACGTGTTGATTGACGGGTGAGAGGCGGGACCAAAGAGCCAGAGCTCAACCCCTGCAAGCACAACTAGGTGAGTACCCGAACATCTCGGTGTTAACACCCTGAACACCCCTCGAAGGGGCCTCGTAGCCTGGTGGGTAGCGCGCAGGACTCGTAATTCTGTGGCGCGGGTTCGATTCCCGCACGAGGCAGAAACAAATGGGCAAAGTTTCTTTCACCCTGAATGCTCCTGTTATCTAGCAGTAAATAGGTACCTGGGAGTTAGTCAGCTGTCACGGGCTGCTTCCAGGGGGTGGAGGCCTGGTCGAGGACCGGGCCGCGGGGACGCTAAAGCCCCGAAATCATCTCAAGATAACCCTGGTGTTAACACCCTGAACACCCCGGTGTTAACACCCTGAACACCCCGGTGTTAACACCCTGAACACCCCAGTGTTAACACCCCCGAACACCGGGTGTTAACACCCTGAACACCGGGTGTTAACACCCTGAACACCCCAGTGTTAACACCCCGAACACCCCAGTGTTAACACCCCGAACACCCCGGTGTTAACACCCCCGAACACCGGGTGTTAACACCCTGAACACCCCAGTGTTAACACCCTTAACACCGGGTCCGACCTCCCAGTCTGGCCACGACTCTTCCTGCTTAATGAAGAACTCAACAGTCATACATTCATCCACTTCATCATACATCATCAACTGACAATTGAGGCGTGTGAAGGAGAAAGTCGGGAAGGAAAATTAATCTTTATGAGAAGAGGATGTAAGGTAAGGTAAGGAAATGATGAGGTGAAAGCGCCAGGTCAGTATTTATTATTATTTATTTATTTATTTATTTATTTATATATATACAAGAAGGTACATTGGGTTTGTGAGAATACATTGGATAGTATAGTATTTACATTCTTGTAAAGCCACTAGTACGCGCAGCGTTTCGGGCAGGTCCTTAATCTAGCAGATAATTTTAAGTAGGTAATTTCAATCAGAATTGATAAATGATAAAGATACATTACAAGAGAAAAATAAGATGAGAGAGATAAGTAAGTATATTAAAGCACATTGTTATATTAAAGCTCTGATTGATTACATTGACAGCTTGATTAGTAATTTAAACAAGTTAATAGACACCATACAGCAGATTGACAGCACATATAAGACAGCAATGATCACAATGGTAAAGATGTTCAGATTGGGTACATAAAGATTCGGAGACTGGGTAGCAGAAGATACAGATAAACAAGATTTATAAACACCATACAGCAGATTGGCAGCACATATAAGAAAACAGCAATGATCACAATGGTAAAGATGTTCAAATTGGGAACATAAAGGTTGGGAGATTGGGTAGCAATTGATACAGTGCAATTTTAAGGCAAAAAGTGAAAAACTATGAAGATGAAATTAGGTACTTTTTAGCATTGATTTTGAATGATGTAAAAGTTGGACAACTTTTCAATTCAGTAGGGAGTGAGTTCCATAAACTGGGTCCCTTTATTTGCATAGAGTGTTTACACAGATTAAGTTTAACTCTGGGGATATCAAAGAGATATTTATTTCTGGTGTGGTGATAATGGGTCCTATTACATCTGTCCAAGAAGAGTTTCAGACAAGGATTTGCATTTAAGAACAGGGTTTTGTAAATGTAGTTGACACAAGAGAATTTGTGGAGTGAGATTATGTTTAGCATGTTTAGGGAGTTAAACAAGGGGGCTGTGTGTTGTCTGAAAGCAGAATTTGATATTATTCTGATAGCAGATTTTTGCTGGGTGATGATGGACTTGAGGTGGTTTGCAGTGGTTGAACCCCATGCACAGATACCATAGTTGAGATAGGGATAGATTAGTGCATAATATAGAGAGATAAGAGCAGAGTTAGGAACATAATATCTGATTTTGGAGAGTATACCAACTGTTTTAGAGACTTTCTTAGTTATGTGTTGTATGTGGGTACTGAAGTTGAGTCTCTTGTCTAGGAATATGCCAAGAAACTTTCCATCATTTTTATTGCTAATGTTTACATTGTCAATCTGAAGTTGCATTGCATTTGTAGATTTGCTTCCGAATAGGATGTAGTAGGTCTTTTCTATGTTAAGTGTTAGTTTGTTGGTTGACATCCATAAGTGGACTTTTTTTAGTTCATTATTAACAACACCATTTAGTGTATGTGGGTTGGGGTTGGAGTAGATGAGGGTAGTATCATCAGCAAACAAAATAGGTTTCAGAATGTTACAGACATTAGGCAGATCATTAATGTATATAAGAAAAAGAAGAGGTCCCAAGATGCTGCCCTGTGGCACTCCAACAGTTATTGGTAGAATGGGAGAGATTATATTATTGATGGCTACACATTGGTGTCTATCACTAAGATAGGATTGGATATAGTCCAGTGAATGGCCTCGGATTCCATAATGATGGAGTTTACTTAAGAGGTAATCGTGATTAACAGTATCAAAGGCCTTTCTCAGGTCAATGAAGAGTCCAATTGGAAACTCATTTTTGTCAAGAGCTAAGTAAATTATATCAAGGAGACTAATAATTGCATCGTTGGTACTCTTTTGAGAGCGGAAGCCAAACTGACAGGGGCTAAGAATGTCGAATTTTACGAGATAGGAGTAGAGCTGTTTGTAGATAATTTTTTCAAATATTTTTGATAGTATGGGTAGGTTCGATATTGGTCTATAGTTGTTTATGTCTGACGGATTACCTCCTTTATGAACTGGCGTTACTCTTGCTTTTTTAAGGATATCAGGGAAGGTATGACACTCAAGGGATTTGTTGAACAGCAGAGCTACAGGTGGCGCAATGTCATGGGAGGCGCTCTTGTATACAATGGATGGGATTTCACTGATGTTCCCAGCTTTGGTTTTTAGTGAGTGTATGATGGACGCAACATCTGACGGGCTGACTGGTGAGAGGAGAAGAGAGTTTGGATAGCTGCCTGAGAGATATGTGTTGATATGTGTCTGAGTCTGTGGGATTTTACTGGCAAGGTTAGCACCAATCGATGAAAAGAAGCTATTAAATTCATTCGCCATTTCTAAGTCAGATGACAGTGTAAGGCCATCCTTAGAGAGTGTTATCTGGTTGTGGGAGTGTTGTTTAGTTCCCAGGATGTTAGAGATGGTATTCCATGTGCTTTTCATGCTGCCTTTTGCTTCTTTGAATCTAGTCTCATAATATGAAAGTTTTGCTTTTCTTATGATACTGGTAAGCACTGACGAGTACCTTTTAACTACTTCCATTGAAACTAGGCCACTCCTAAATTTCTTTTCGTATTCATGTTTTTTGTTGATTAATTTAATTATGCCACTTGTGAGCCACGGGTTATTTTTTCTTTTATCAGTTACTTGTTTGGTAAAGAGGGGACAGTGAGTGTTGTAGAGGCTTAGAGTTTTGGAGAGAAAGAGGTTAGTTTATGAGTTTATATCCTGTGAATTATTAAATTCAGATTCCCAGTTAATATTGTGGAGTGCATTAGAGAGATTGCCTAAAGCTGATTCACTATGTAGCCTGAATGAAAGTTTTTTGATTTCTGGTGGTGATGTGTCAATGTTTGCTATGAGGAAAGTAGGATAGTGGTCAGTTGTTCTGTCATAAATTACCCCAGATGTAAGGGGAGCTGTTATATTAGTCCATAGGTGATCCAGGGTAGTGGCAGATGCTTGAGTGACTCGGGTGGGCTTGGTGATTGTGGGGATTAGCATACAGGAGTGCATGCTGTTACGGAAATAGTCAACTTGAGGGTTGTTTTAAAGACCCAGGTCAATATTGAAATCACCTCCCAGAATAATGTGATTTTTGTTGAGATTGTTATTTATGATAAGATTCCTTACATTGTCAGAGAATAAAGCTATGTTGGTATTAGGAAATCTATAGATGGCACCGATTATCAGGGAGGATTTAAGGGATTTACTGGAGAACTTGGCAAAGGTATATTCACAATAGTCGTCTCTATCACTAATGACACTATTGCAAATGAAGGAATCTTTGTAATATATTGCTGTACCGCCACCTTTTTTTGTTAGGCCTGCAGTTATGAATGGCTTTATAACCAGCTAAATTGTAGAGTTGGGTATAGTCATTACTTAGCCAAGTTTCTGTTAAAATGATGAAAGATAATTTAGTACCTAGTGCTGTAAGTAGTGCATTTATATCATCAAAATGTTTGCCAAGTGACCTAACATTTTGATTGTAAACTGATAAGTAGGTGCTATTTAGGAGTTTGTTTTTTGCAAGATTTGCTGTGTAATACCTGCAATAATGATGATCAATGTGCTGATGAGTGTGGATATGGGACAGAAGATTTCGATCAGGATCAATATCAGTAAGCATATAGATAAGAATGTCACGATACAATAAGATAAGCAATTACAGGAACAGATGAAAACTAAATCTGCTGTAAAATAGAAAGTAATTATAGCAAAACACAACAATATAATAATATAACAATACAATAAGAGCTTACAAAGTATTGAGTCAGCTAAATTAGAGAATAATTGTGGCAAGACACAACAATAAATGCAAGTAAACAAAAGAATTGAAACAATTAGAGGTAGAATTAAGGTCACTAGATAGCCATGGAGGATACACAAGTTTGGTGGAGAGAACAAAAAATCAGTAGAGACTGTCAAGATGAATATATAAAAAAATTTGACAAATGATAATTGTAAAGTAAAATAATCTTAAAGATAATGAATTTTATTTAGCTTAGTTTTAACCTATAATTAGTATGAACTTAATTAAAAGAACAAAAATGAGATCAATAATTGATTTCAATAAATGACATAGATCAATACAAATAAATTTAAAATATAAATGGAATAGGGTAAGATTAGATTTAAGAGTAAAATTTTACAATGAAACTGAGGTAGATGCTTGCATAAGTGCATGGAGACTTGATGGATTATTTAGGAAATTATATGAATGAGAGAACATTAGGTAAATGGTAAGGCAGAGACAGCACCTTAGACAAAGTTAGATTAAGTTAGGTTAGGCTCAGGCACTGAAAGAGTTATTTTAAGTACTGGCATTGGTCGGGTTCAGGTTTTCAGATATACCACAATCACTTAAGAAGGCCAGGAATTGTTGGTCACATTTTATTTCATATCTTTTTCCTGTACTTTCCTTCTTCGCAAAAATCGTACCATTCCTAGTGTAGCACTGCTTGATAAGACCAGGGTTTTGTTTGCGAATTTGACGCAGCCTAAAGAGGAGGGATCCACGCTGCTTTGTAAGACACTCATTTATACAGAGGTTGGTTTTTTGCTTAGCAGCTGATTGATATAATTACCAATAAGATATAATTACTCTTACCAGTTTCTACAAAACTCCTCTCAAACAATGTATTTTTAAACATGTTTAGGTATACACAGCAATGTGCTGCTTCCCTATTCTGTATAAAGGACCACACAGTGTAGATAAAAAACCAGCTACAAGCTCACCCAACATCCTCACCTCACAGGATGGCCAGTCAAACATGGAATTAGGAGAGAACAAAATACTTAATGCTGATCTATTAGCCTCCACTGGCAAAATCTAGGTGCAGCACAAGAATATCTTCCAATATTCCTGAGTGTATGAAGTAATTACAGAGCTCAAAATACCTCATACCATTTGGTATGAAGTCACTGATAACAGGGCAATCACAGATATAGTGTTGGAGAGTATGTTCTCTCAAGTAGGACTGAAAACAGATGTTTTTTTCCACCAAGAGGGCTATAAACCCATGGAACCGCCTACCCGCTGAAGCCGTAAATACCAAATTCCAGCTAAAAAATATAATTAAGACAATTGGCGGGCCCTTTAACAAGCCGCCGGCTTTCTGTCCTCTTCGAGGTCACTAGATAGTTAGTGGCCCTTGGGTAAATTCAGTAAATATATGCAATAATTGTCAGCGCATCTTCCGAGCAACAAGGACAGCTACACAGTATCTCTTAGAATTACGTAGGTAAACAACAAATGTAACATATTTGTTTACTACAATGTCGGTGCTGGCTGTAGGAGTTGAAAAAACATTGTTTTACTTGAAATATACTAATTTTATAAGAAAATTCGACGTAAATAGGAGGCAGTAGAGCTCCGATAAGCCAGCGCTAAATCTTCAATATGAAGAATGTTGCTGCTCTCTGATTGGCCATACGAAACACAGTAGTGACCTCTATCGGCACGCAGGTGAACCAACAATTTTCTTCCTAAGTATACCTTATTGAATCGCACCTAAGCATCTTCTTAGGGCGCACTTAGGAACCTTCGTAGCAAACCCACTTACGAAGAAATACACAGAGCTTCCTGAATCTAGGTCCAGGCTTAAAACTCTTAGACTGGAGACGGGTTTGCCCTCTCTACAAGAAATAATATCACAAAGGACAGCTACAATTGTCAGTAAGATAATTATTTCTTCTGATCCAATCCCAGTACGGCAGGCCTTGGTGCTTGGACTAGGCCAAAACAATGGAAACTCTTGGGTTGCAAGAGCAGGAAAAGTCGTAAACAGACTACATTTAAAAAGCATGATTCTTGATAGAGAGGGTGATCATCCACACCCAAATTACACTCCTTCCGCACCGTGGGAAGAGCCTACTTTCAAAATAGTAATAGAAAGTCTCCCAATGAAAAAGGCTGCCTATGATCCGACAATCCTAAGGCGCATAATAGAAGAGCAAATGTATAGCATAGCAGTAGCAGGAGCCACCCACATCTTCACAGACGGATCGGTGGACACAGAATATGAGAGTGCTTGCGCTGCTCTTTGCACGGCCAGCGTACAGGCATATTGGAGAGTGGGAGGACTAGTATCATCAACCCAAACTGAGCTGTTTGCCATACAACAGGCATTCACATATGTGATTGCACAAAACACTCAAAATGCAATCATACACACAGACTCAAAAGCTGCACTTCAAATACTAGGACAAAAATAGTGGAAAGATAATGTGGAAATAATTACCACCATTTTGTATCTTGGAGCAGTCGCTAAAGGCAAAGGACTCAACATAACCTTAAACTGGATCCCATCCCATATTGGAACCTTATTAAATGAAAAAGCTGGTGAAATTGCTAAATTGGCAACTTGTCATCCAATGATACATAAAACAATTCAACCCAGCCTAGAGAACATAAAAAACATCATCACCAAAAAACTCACATCTCAACAAAGCCTACCTACCCAAATGAATTTTTTCATGAATATGATACCAACATCAAATCATATATCAGACGTCACCCTATCCCCACTGGATTTTGAAAAAGCCATAAACAGTATGCTATGCACTCTGCACCAGGCCCGGATTCTTGGAACTCCATATTCATAAAGAATTGTAAAAAAACACTATCGCAGGCCCTCCACATTCTGTGGAGACAAAGCCTAGATACTGGCGTTATTCCTGATATACTAAAATCAGCAGAGATAGCACCACCATAAAGGAGGAAATAAGGCAGAGGCAAAAAATTACAGACCGATAGCGCTAACATCGCACATCATAAAATTTTTGAGAGAGTGCTAAGAAGTAAAATCACAAAATACATGGAATCACAGCAACTCCATAACCCCGGACAACATGGTTTCAGAACAGGGCGCTCTTGCCTGTCGCAGTTGCTGGACCACTATGATATGGCATTAGATGCTATGGAAGACAAACAAACGCGGATGTAATTTACACAGATTTCGCAAAGCTTTTGATAAATGTGACCATGGTGTTATTGCACATAAAATGCGTTCAAAAGGAATTACCGGAAAAATAGGCAGATGGATCTACAATTTCCTGACCAACAGAACCCAATGTGTAATAGTCAACAAAATAAAATCCAGCCCATCAACCGTAAAGAGCTCAGTCCCCCAGGGTACTGTGCTTGCTCCAGTACTTTTTCTCATCCTCATATCGGACATAGACAAGAACACAACCTATAGCACTGTATCATCCTTTGCAGATGACACTAGGATCTTCATGAGAGTAGGCAACATAGAGGACACGGCGAACGTCCAGTCAGATGTAGATCAGGTCTTTCTATGGGCTACAGAAAATAATATGGTGTTTAACGAAGATAAGTTCCAGCTCATGCGCTATGGAAAAAATGAAAATATAAAAACGGAAACCACGTACAAAACTCAGGCAAATCATAACATAGAACGAAAAGGCAATGTAAAGGATCTGGGTGTACTCATGTCGGAAGACCTTACCTTTAAAGAACACAATAAAGTAGCCGTCACAACTGCAAGAAAATGACAGGTTGGATAACAAGAACTTTTCACACTAGAGATGCTAAACCGATGATGATACTTTTCAAAACGCTTGTGCTCTCTAGAGTAGAGTACTGCTGCACAATGACAGCACCTTTCAAAGCTGGAGAAATTACTGATCTGGAGAGCGTGCAGAGATCCTTTACTGCTAGAATCCACTCAGTAAAACATCTAAACTATTGGGACCGACTAAAGAGCCTAAAACTGTACTCCCTTGAGCGCAGGCGGGAGAGGTACATAATAATTTACACGTGGAAAATATTAGAGGGGCTGGTCCCAAACCTGCACACAGAAATAACATCACATGAGACCAGAAGACATGGCAGGATGTGCAGAATACCCCTGTTGAAAAACAGAGGTGCAACTGGTACTCTGAGAGAGAACTCTATCAACATCAGAGGTCCGAGACTGTTCAACACGCTTCCACTACACATAAGGGGCATAACTGGCCGACCCCTCACAGTGTTCAAGAGAGAACTGGATAAGCACCTCCAAAGGATACCTGATCAACCAGGCTGTGACTCATACGTCAGGCTGCGAGCAGCCGCGTCCAACAGCCTGGTTGATCAGTCCAGCAACCAGGAGGCCTGGTCGACGACCGGGCCGCGGGGACGCTAAGCCCCGGAAGCACCTCAAGGTAAGGTAACCTCAAGGTAGCTTCGTTTTTAACTTAAACTGGTTGAGATAGGTACAGTCTTTAACATGGTTGGGAAGGTCATTCCACGTTCTGGACCCCTTGATTTGTAGAGCATTTCTAGTTTGATTAAGTCGTACTCTTGGAATATCAAAACTGTATTTATTTCTGGTGTGGTGCTCATGGGTTCTGTTACAACCTTCAATGAAGCTTTTGAGGTCAGGATTGGCATTACAGTTTAGCGTTTTTTATATGTATAATACACATGAGAGAATGTGCAGTGACTTAATGTCTAACATATTCAGAGATTTGAGTAGGGGCACCGAGTGATGTCTGGGGCCAGAGTTGGATATTGTCCTAATAGCAGCTTTGTGTTGAGTAATTAGAGGACGTAAATGATTTTGGGTAGTAGAACCCCAAGCACAAATACCATAGTTGAGATATGAATAGATGAGGGAGTAATAGAGAGTAACCAGGGCAGGGCGGGGTACATAATATCTGATCTTAGAAAGAATGCCAACAGTTTTTGAAACTTTTTTTGATATATTTAGAATGTGTCCCTGGAAATTCAGCTTGTGATCAATGAGAATGCCAAGGAATTTGTCATCTAATTTGTTACAAATTTGGGTATTGTTTATTTTGAGATTTATTTGATTAGAGGATTTATTGCCAAACAGAATATAGAAAGTTTTGTCGCTACACGAGGGGATTAGCTCATGACCTCAGGGAATACGACGTACTTGACTGCTGTAAACCCTCTCGACAGTGTAATATGTCTGCTCCCTGGAAAGTACAGAAAATAGACGTCGAAATTGTACCCCTCAAGGTGAAAAAGATTCATCATGAACCGGGACAATTACGGTGTTTGTATGGAAGCATGATATCTCGGTTACCAAGAGGCAACAGTTTACATGTATATTGCGACAGGTCGGTGGCGGAGGATGGCAGGGCAGGGTGTGGTGTCCTAATAAGGGATTATACGGAGTTTGGGACTGTGGACAGGATAATTGAACTCCGGCTTAGTAATTATATATCATCCACACAAGCTGAACTGCAGGCCATTCTGGCGTGTTTGGAGGAAGTACGTCATGACGACAAAAATGTTTTTGTATTTGTCGATAGCCGAGGAGCACTGGAGTCCTTAAACAGTCGAAACCCAGTCTTCATGTCTATAGTTGAGGACTGTAAGAGAAGAATAACTGAGATACAGCTGAAAGGTTATAGTGTGAAATTCATGTGGATTCCATCTCATGTTGGAATAGTGCTCAACAAGGTGGCGGATGACTTGGCCAAACGTGCCACATCAAAACCACAAGTTGACATTGAATGTGAATTCACAATGAGACAAATAAGAAGCAAAATCAGAAATATTCAGGCACAGGCGGGAGTGGAGAGGAGAGAGATAATGTATGAGAGTAGTCAAACCATGCAACACTACATGTATGTGAGTCAAAACACCCATTTCACTTATGGTAAAAGGAGAAATGCTTGGAGTGACTCTGTGTACATGCGGCTCAGGCTTGGGTACAAATATTACTGGGAATATGGGTTAGATGTTCATGATAATGACACGAGGTGTAAACTATGTGGTATGTTAAGGTCTCACACTCTGGCCCATTATGTTCTTGATTGTCCGTTGATTAATGTATATAGAAACACTGAGATAAGGACTGTTCCTGAACAAATAGCCTGGATGTGTCACAACGGAAAGGTTGATGATATTCTTGAGAGATATAAGAATTTTGCACCAAGATTGTAATATTTTGTTGAATTATCTGCATGTCTCTTGCAAATTGTCTATACAGTATACCTAGGTCATAAAAGTATTTGTGTGTACGTCTGATAACATACTCCTTGTGAAGGAGGAAATGTATATGTTTACCTCTCAGAATGTTTGGCAATATGTTTATTTGTGATGTGTGTCTATGTATATATTAACACGTTGTACTGAATGGGGTGAGAATAGCTTGAGCTACCTCATCCCTTTGTGTGTATTTTACCTCAATAAACTTATTTCAATTTCAATTTCAGCATTTACTGTGGCATTTAGAGCAAGAGGGTCAGGACTGGAGTAAATGAAGGTTGTGTCGTCAGCAAATAGAATTGGTTTGAGGTGTTGGGAGGCATTTGGAAGGTCATTAATGTAGATGAGAAAGAGGAGAGGGCCAAGTATGCTGCCCTGAGGAACACCAATGTTGATGGGTAGGGTGGGAGAAATTGAATTATTCACAGAAACATACTGGAGCCTGTCAGTAAGGTAGGATTTGAGGTATTGCAGGGAGTGTCCTCTGACTCCATAATGATGTAATTTAAGAAGAAGGTTTTGCTGGTTGACAGTGTCAAAAGCCTTACGCAGGTCCACAAATAACCCAACAGGGAACTCATTTTTATCAAGAGCTGTATGAATCGAGTTAAGCATACTAATAAGTGCATCGTTAGTGCTTTATTTGGGTCTGAAGCCATATTGGCAAGGGCTAAGTATATTGTGTTTAGCTAGATAAGAGTAAAGCTGCTTATAGATTAGTTTTTCATTTTTTTTTTGACAAGTTTGGCAGGATTGATATAGGTCTGTAGTTGTTAACATCTGTGAGATCACCACATTTGTGGACAGGCGTTACTCTCGCTTTTTTTAGAATATCTGGAAAGGTTTGGAGTTCAAGTGACTTGCTGAAGAGCAATGCAATAGCAGGGGCTAAAGATCTGGAGGCTTTTTTGTAAATTAATGTTGGTATCTCCTCAAGGGCACTAGACTTGGTTTTAAAAGAAAGGATTATCTCATTGACGTCAGTGGAATTAGTAGGCTTTAGGTACAGAGACTGTGGATAGTAACGTACGTTTATATTACTTTGTTGGGTTGATTAGTTACACAGTGTTTAGTGAGTTTCATATTTATTTAGTAGTCCTGGATACAGCAGTGTCGTAGACGTTGAGTCGAAGCCTGGAGCAGAGCAGAGAGCTGAGTGTGGCCGGAGTCGTGGAGCTCTATGTGGGAGAGCGTGGCGGCTCGATTGAGAATTGTGAGTGTCTGAACTCGGGGAGCGAGAGCGTGGCGGCTCGATGCGGTCGTAGTCTGCTGTCTGCTCTGTGTCGAAGCTGTAGCATCTTGGGTTGATTAGGAATGTACACGCCGAGTGCTACATTGTTGACTGTGGAAATTGAACTGGAAAATTGAAGAACATAGATAATAATTAACGGCACAACAGAAGTCGCCCAAGCAGCAGACCTTACGTCGACTGGGTGAGGGAGCTTAAGGTACAGGGCTGAGCAGATTGGGGAGGTGGGGGGTGGGGGGGTGGACAGGCCTCCTCCCGATTGTGCTTCAAATAACAGCCACCTACTGGAGAAAAAACCAGTGCCCCATAACAACACCGAGGGTCACCTCCCCCTCTAGGTCCACTGCACCTGCATTTGGTCGCCAAGGCTGAACCAACAGGCGTGCTTCAGGGGCGCGCCAGGTGTGCCACGGAGGGACCGTGGCGCGCCAACACACACACAAACACTGTACCTTGTATGTTGAGAAGGGCAGGACGCCCCTGACGGGTCGCTCTGAGTCGTTGTCGATAGGGACTGGTGTAGGGTCCATGCTGGGGGAACAGTTGAGCGGGCTAAACTTCTGTGTTTACGACTCGCTAAGCAGCAGTGAGCAGCGTTTTGTAAGTGAGCAGCTGCTTGCTTGACGGGAAGAGGGGCCACACAGTCTGCACGCCGAGCTTTATAACCTCGGCACGTTGCGTGCACAGCTTGGGCGGTTAAAGTCAGCTTCCAGACATACGTTTTCTCTTCCCTCAGAAAACCCACCGTTTTTGGGAAAAACAGTGTTCTTATCTACAAACAGCTCTATTCCTACCTCGTAAAATTCGACATACTCAGCCCCTGCCAGTTTGGCTTCCGGTCCCAAAAGAGCACCAACGATGCAATCATTAATCTCCTTGACGTAATCTACTCAGCCCTTGACAAAAATGAATTTCTGATTGGACTCTTCATTGACCTAAGAAAAGCCTTTGATACTGTTAATCACAACTACCTCTTACTTAAACTCCATCATTATGGAATCAGAGGCCTTGCTCTGGACTATATCCAATCCTATCTTAGTGACAGACACTAATGTGTAACCATCAATGATACAACTTCTTCCACTCTACCAATAACCGTTGGAGTGCCACAGGGCAGCATCTTAGGACCTCTTATATTTCTTATATATATCAATGATCTGCCTAATGTCTCTAATATTCTTAAACCTATACTGTTTGCTGATGATACTACTCTCCTCTATTCAGACTCCAACCCACATACACTAAACAATGTTGTGAATAATAAATTAAAAAAAGTCAACTTATGTCAACTAACAAACTAACACTAAACATAGAAAAGACCTACTACATCTTATTTGGAAGCAAATCATCGAGTGCAATTCAGCTACAGATAGATAACATTAACATTAGTAATAAAAATGATGGAAAGTTTCTTGGCTTATTCCTAGACAAGAGACTCAACTTCAGCACCCACATTCAACACATAACTAAGAAAGTCTCTAAAACAGTTGGTATACTCTCTAAAATCAGATATTATGTTCCTAACTCTGCTCTCCTCTCACTATATTATGCACTAATCTATCCCTATCTGAATTATGGTATCTGTGCATGGGGGTCAGCCACTGCAAACCACCTTAAGCCCATCATCAACCAGCAAAAATCTGCTATCAGAATTATAACAAACTCTGCTCTCATACAACACTCAGCTCCCTTGTTTAAATCCCTTAACATGCTAAATATTAACTCCCTCCACACATTCTCTTGTGTCAACTACATTTACAAAACCCGGTTCTTAAATGCAAATCCTGCTCTGAAACTCTCCCTGGACAGATGTAATAGGACCCATTATCACCACACCAGAAATAAATATCTCTTTGATATCCCCAGGATCAAACTTAATCTGTGTAAACACTCTATGCAAATAAAGGGACGTAGTCTATGGAACTCACTCCCTAATGAATTGAAAAGCTGTCAAACTTTTGCCCCATTCAAAAACAAAACCAAAAAGTACCTAATTTCATCTTCGTAGTTTCCCACGCTGAGCTTTAAATTTGCTTTGTATCTAGTGTTACCAAATCTCCCAATCTTTATGTACTTAATCCAAACAACTCTATCATTGTGTTCATTGCTGTCTTCTTTTTATGTGCTTTTGGGCAAGCTATATACTGTATTGTGCCTACTAATTTTTGTTAACTACCATTCAAGCTGTCATTGCAATCAATCTGAGCTACCTATTTGCCTTAATATACCTACAAATTT
>NW_027189170.1:270846-401719 GCF_040958095.1 Procambarus clarkii
CACAACCTATACATTATGTGAGAAATCTTTAAAGAATTCTGATAAAGAAAGAGATCTAGGGGTGGTTCTAGATAGAAAACTATCACCTGAGAACCACATAAAGAATATTGTGCGAGGAGCCTATGCTACGCTTTCTAACTTTAGAATTGCGTTTAAATACATGGATGGCGATATACTAAAGAAATTGTTCATGACTTTTGTTACGCCAAAGCTAGAATATGCAGCTGTTGTGTGGTGCCCAACAACAGAAGTTGGCCCATATCTTAAGAAGCACATCAACAAACTGGAAAAGGTGCAAAGACATGCTACTAAGTGGCTCCCAGAACTGAAGGGCAAGAGCTACGAGGAGAGGTTAGAGGCATTAAATATGCCAAAACTAAAAGACAGAAGAAAGAGGTGATATGATCACTACATACAAAATAGTATCAGGAATTGATAAAATCGACAGCGAAGATTTCCTGAGACCTGGAACTTCAAGAACAGGAGGTCATAGATTGAAACTAGCTTAACACAGATGCTAAAGAAATATAAGAAAATTCACTTTCGCAAATAGCGTGGTAGACGGTTGGAACAAGTTAGGTGAGAAGGTGGTGGAGGCCAAGACTGTCAGTAGTTTCAAAGCGTTATATGACAAAGAGTGCTGGGAAGACGGTCTCATCCTGTAACTACACTTAGGTATTTACACACACACTAACTATAACTATATATATATATATATATATATATATATATATATATGTCGTACCTAGTAGCCAGAATGCACTTTTCAGCCTACTATGCAAGGCCCGATTTGCCTAATAAGCCAAGTTTTCATTAATTAATATATTTTCTCTATTTTTTTTCTTATGAAATGATAAAGCTATCCATTTCATTATGTATGAGGTCAATTCTTTTTTTATTGGAGTTAAAATTAATATAGATATATGACCGAACCTAACCAACCCTACCTAAACTATCTTTATAGGTTAGGTTAGGTAGCTGAAAATGTTAGGTTAGGTAGTCGAAAAAACATTAATTCATGAAAACTTGGCTTATTAGGAAAACCGGGCCTTGTATAGTAGGCTGAGATGTGCGTTCTGGCTACTAGGTACGACACACACACACACACTATATATATATATATATATATATATATATATATATATATATATATATATATATATATATATATATATATATATATATATATGTCGTACCTAGTAGCCAGAACTCGCTTCTCAGCCTACTATGCAAGGCCCGATTTGCCTAATAAGCCAAGTTTTCATGAATTAATTGTTTTTCGACTACCTAACCTACCTAACCTAACCTAACTTTCTCTACTACCTAACCTAACCTAACCTATAAAGATAGGTTAGGTTAGGTTAGGTAGGGTTGGTTAGGTTCGGTCATATATCTACGTTAATTTTAACTCCAATAAAAAAACATTAACCTCATACATAATGAAATGGGTAGCTTTATCATTTCATAAGAAAAAAATTATAGAAAATATATTAATTCAGGAAAACTTGGCTTATTAGGCAAATTTGGCCTTGCATAGTAGGCTGAGAAGTGCGTTCTGGCTACTAGGTACGACATATATATATATATATATATATATATATATATATATATATATATATATATATCGGACAATTAGGAAAAAAAAAAAAAAATTTAAATTATTTTACCTTGTACCTAGATCCACCAGGCCTGTTTGGTCTATGTTTCAGTACTTGAGAAATCTGGAAGGTCACATCCTCCTCCTCAACTTGTGGATGTGCGTTGATAGATGATTCTGTAAAATTAAGTTATTTATAAAATAATAAATTCAGTATAACAATAATATTCTGTAAAATTAAAAGTAATTTATACATCAATCAGATAAAACTCTCCAGAGATGGTGATACACAACATATAAAGGACAAGCTTCAGAACAAAATATGCATTTAGGAATAAGGTTTTGTACATGTAGGTAGCACATGAGAAAATAAGTGGAAGGTGATCAAGTTTATATTAACATGTTAATGGCTTTGTTAAGGCTTTGCAAGAATGAAAAAATATTAATAATATAATATCACCTACCAATTAATTGTACATCATTTATAAGTCAATTATTTGCATTATTATTATTCAATACTAATGATATAAAAATGCATTTTTTGAAATTTTGAAATTGAAATTTTGAAAATTTTGAAATTGTTCACAATTTTTGTTACACCAAAGTTGGAGTATGCAGCAGTTGTATGGTGCCCATATCTTAGAAAGCATATCAACAAACTGGAAACGGTGCAGAGACATGCCACTAAGTGGCCTTAACTAAATGCCATTAAATATGCCAAATATACTACATAAATATACATACTACACATGCACAATAATTGTCCTGGGACCTCTGATATTCCTAATTTTTTTTTTTTTTTTTTTTTTTTTTTTTTTTTTTTGAGATATATACAAGAGTTGTTACATTCTTGTACAGCCACTAGTACGCGTAGCGTTTCGGGCAAGTCCTTAATCCTATGGTCCCTGGAATACGATCCCCTGCCGCGAAGAATCGTTTTTTCATCCAAGTACACATTTTACTGTTGCGTTAAACAGAGGCTACAGTTAAGGAATTGCGCCCAGTAAATCCTCCCCGGCCAGGATACGAACCCATGACTTAGCGCTCGCGGAACGCCAGGCGAGTGTCTTACCACTACACCACGGAGACTGCGAATATATAATATAATATAATATAAAATAATATAATATATAGGGCCATCAACACACCTCCAGCTAGGGCCACCAACACACCTCCAGGGCCATCAACACGCCTCCAGGGCCATCAACACAACACCACCATCAACACACCTCCAGGGCCATCAACACAACACCACCATCAACACACCTCCAGGGCCATCAACACAACACCACCATCAACACACCTCCAGGGCCATCAACACAACACCACCATCAACACACCTCCAGGGCCATCAACACAACACCACCATCAACACACCTCCAGGGCCATCAACACAACACCACCATCAACACACCTCCAGGGCCATCAACACAACACCACCATCAACACACCTCCAGGGCCATCAACACAACACCACCATCAACACACCTCCAGGGCCATCAACACAACACCACCATCAACACACCTCCAGGGCCATCAACACAACACCACCATCAACACACCTCCAGGGCCATCAACACAACACCACCATCAACACACCTCCAGGGCCATCAACACAACACCACCATCAACACACCTCCAGGGCCATCAACACAACACCACCATCAACACACCTCCAGGGCCATCAACACAACACCACCATCAACACACCATCCAGCCAGGGCCATCAACACGCCTCCAGGCCATCAACACGCCTCCAGGGCCATCAACACACCATCCAGCCTACCACCACAAGCTTATATATATACTACACATGTCTAAGAGCAAATAAAAGAAAACAGTTACCTTAACTATTGAAGATGCAGCAGGATTTTGTGGATAAGCCAGCAGCCGTCCCTCTCGACACGGTTTTAAAATGGCGGCGACTACCACAACATGCAACGAGCCTAAAGAATGTCCAGCGCTAGCATTATCTAAACGCTATTATATATTATCAAGCAATACGGAAATCTAAAATAAAAAAAATGATACAAATAATTGTATTAAATATTTATTTGCAATTACAATACCTCGGGAATATATTTTTGCGTTAGCAAAACATATTAAGTTCGTATTTAGTTTAACTCATTTAAATTCTTTACAAATAATAACCTGATTTTACCTGATGGCCATTAACATTAATGTTTTATGTTGATACATTTCATACCCTTATTATTTCAATATCTTTCTTTATTATGCACCCCATACCCATCCCGTGGGCGGTGGTGTAAAGGATTACAGAGGCACATAATGGGTTCAGGAACTGAACTCTCTAGTTTGTTTAGCTAAGCAAATAACAATTTTTGACGCTAGTTACAAAATTATTAATGTTATATATACATGTACACACTCTCATACATACATGTACATATATATATATATATATATATACGTATACATATATACATACACATGCATATTTATAATCACCCACACAAATACACACATCAATAATCTCTGTGTCACTTATTTTATACATGTTCTTGTAGAACATTCTATTGCGAACACATTGGGCGCTGCCCAATAAACTCGCCCCTCGGGGCAAAATTATTTTTTTTTTTTTAATCTTGGTGGAACATAAAATGGCCGCCTGTGTTTATGCTGTCGTCAGATGGCGCTGTGACGTCACAGATGAGGGAAGCACGTACTGCGCATTAATGCCTCGATCCCTCGTTATTTATTTATTTTATTTATTTATATATATACAAGAACGTACATTGGGGGGTTAAGACACAACATAGAGCTTAAGTTAGAATTATAATCTTGTAAAACCACTAGCTTGCATATATAGAGTTTCGGGCAAGTCCTTAAACTAATCTTTGAGCAAATTCTTAAACAGAGTTTTAGAGAAATAATTAAATGTAAAATTGATAAAAAGTGTTTAACAGGTACATTACAGCTTTACTTTACAAGTACAGATGATTTTAAGTAGGATAATTACAGTAAAATTGTCAAAAAATTGTTTACAGGTACGATGCAAGAATTTGACACAAAAGCAGATCAGAACAATACACAATAATGAACAAGGAATCCTAAGTACAATTAGGAAAACATCTCAGGGTTATACATTGGATTACTGAAGCACAATATGAGGATCATTACAAATAGTAATGCAGTAGAATATGCACTCATATTCTATTATTAAGTTAATATTAAGTTCCTTCCTCATGTTAAGTATCTTTGTGGTACTAGGGACATCCAAGGATTATCTTCAAGGCTTCGTTCTGCAAGTTTTCAAGCCCTTTAAGCTTTCTTTCAGTCATCAAGGCAAGCAGAGATGCAACATAATCCACTAGCTCCTTTATGAACTGGCGTTACTCTTGCGTTTTTAAGGATATCAGGGAATGTATGACACTCAAGGGATTTGTTGAACAGCAGAGCTATAGGTGGTGCAAGGGCATATGGGAGGCGCTCTTGTATACAATGGATGGGATTTCACTGATGTTCCCAGCTTTGGTTTTTAGTGAATGTATGATGGACACAACATCTGACGGGCTGACTGGTGAGAGGAGAAGAGAGTTTGGATAGCTGCCTGAGAGATATGTGTTGATATGTGTCTGAGTCTGTGGGATTTTACTTGCAAGGTTAGCACCAATCGATGAAAAGAAGCTATTAAATTCATTCGCCATTTCTAAGTCAGATGACAGTGTAAGGCCATCCTTAGAGAGTGTTATCTGGTTGTGGGAGTGTTGTTTAGTTCCCAGGATGTTAGAGATGGTATTCCATGTGCTTTTCATGTTGCCTTTTGCTTCTTTGAATCTAGTCTCATAATATGAAAGTTTTGCTTTTCTTATGATACTGGTAAGCACTGACGAGTACCTTTTAACTACTTCCATTGGAATTAGGCCACTCCTAAATTTCTTTTCGTATTCATGTTTTTTGTTGATTGATTTAATTATGCCACTTGTGAGCCACGGGTTATTTTTTCTTTTATCAGTTACTTGTTTGGTAAGGAGGGGACAGTGAGTGTTGTAGAGGCTTAGAGTTTTGTAGAGAAAGAGGTTAGTTGATGAGTTTATATCCTGTGAATTATTAAATTCAGATTCCCAGTTAATATTGTGAAGTGCATTAGAGAGATTGCCTAAAGCTGATTCACTATGTAGCCTGAATGAAAGTTTTTTGGTTTCTGGTGGTGATGTGTCAATGTTTGCTATGAGGAAAGTAGGATAGTGGTCAGTTGTTCTGTCATAAATTACCCCAGATGTAAGGGGAGCTGTTATATTAGTCCAAAGGTGATCCAGGGTAGTGGCAGATGTTTGAGTGACTCGGGTGGGCTTGGTGATTGTGGGGATTAGCATACAGGAGTGCATGCTGTTACGGAAATAGTCAACTTGAGGGTTGTTTTCAACATTCAATAAAGAAATTCTGGAGGGCTTCTGTGCAAGGGTTAGGATGAGCTAGCCTAAGCATTTTTATACCAATTTGACAGTTATTTTCAGTAACACGATAAACAACGCTCGGAATATTAAGTTCCTTTCTCATATTAAGTATCTTTGTGGTACGAGGGCACCCAAGGATTATCCTCACGGCTTCGTTCTGCAATTTTTCAAACCCTCCAAGCTTTCTTTCAGGATGCCTTAAAGTTAGTTTAGTTCATTTATTATGCATCCCATACCCATCTTGTGGGCGGTAGTGGAAAGGGTTGCAGAGGCACATAATGGGCTCAGGGACTGAACCCCACAATTCATTTAGCTAAGCAAGTTACAATCTTGATGAGCTAGTTACAAAATTCAGTATAAGTCGTCACATCAACAATGGGTTCGAGATCGATCACAAGTACAGTTTCTAAATTAAGCAACTGACATATGTGGAGAGCTAGTGTCACAATTGATATGTTTGTCCTGCACACCGCCCCCCATCCAGTGGGCAGCGGTGGATAGGTTACAATCACTTTGTTACTACTTACAGTTAGCAAACTGGGGATATTTGGCTAAAATTTCTGGTACCAGATAATTTTGAATGAAATATTGACACATCGTTGGTACATTGGTTATAAAATTGTCTCTGAATTCACTATCACATAGTGACGGAGGGTGTGCGAATAATTTTGTTGACAGTTAACATTTGGTCAGGTCTACATCGGCAGATAATGAGAATTCCCAGAAATACTTGTAACCGAGTCTAAGCCGAGCAGTAGTAACATCTAGAAGTCTGCTGATTTTATTGGATGAACCATAGATGTGTCGCTCCTCTTGCATAATAGTATTGAACGAAAGTTAATCTCCCCAAACAATTTCGCGTTTTGAGCAAGTTACCCCTCCACTCTCTCCATTTTTTTTTGGACATTCCCTGGTAGTGTGCGGAAATACTGAAAAGTGTATACTCTTTTCAACTTTGTCACCTTAATTCTCGTCCTATGTCTTTCATTTTGGTATCAATGCGTTCGCAATAGAATTCCCAACAGAACTATGTGCATATAATGTCAAAGACAGCAGCGCGCTCCACCCGCCGACAAGATGAATGTAGGCCAAGGGTACCAGAAAAAGAAAGCTGAGCGTGATAATACTGAAAAGTGTATACCCTTTTCAACTTTGTTACCTCAATTCTCATCCTAGGTTTTTCAATTTAGCATCAATGTGTTCGCAATAGAATTCTCTACAGGACTAAAGGCATATAAACTCCAAAAGCCCGGCTTACCATCCGCAACAAACAGAGAAAGCGAGAGCGTGTTACCAGGGAGCGCACAAGAGCGATAAAATGTATACACTCTTTTCATTCTGGTCACCTCAATTGTCATCCTAGGTCTTTCATTTTGGTATCAATGTGTTCGCAATAGAATTTCCAACCGGAATTTATGCATGAAATGTCAAAAACAGCAGCGTGCTCCACCCGCTGACGTGATGAAAGCACGGCGGACCATCCACACAAAACAGAGAAAGTGAGAGAAAGTAACCTGGGAGCACTCTAGTGCAATGTAATGTGAACACACTTTTCACTTTGGTTACCTCAATTCTCGTCATATGTCTTTCATTTTGGTATCAATGTGTTCGCAATTGTATCTGCTGGCATTTTACCCTTTGCTTGGATCTGAAGGGTTTTAGGCTCACCACGATGCAATCTGATAGTACCACACGTGTATATACCTATCTTCAAGCAGCAATTCACTCATTCAAACCGACTTATAATGGTTATCCATATATAAATGGTAATCTTTGTTCTACCTGTTAACCTGTCATATGAAGAAAGATTGTCAAAGCTTATATTACATTCTCTAGAAAAGCAAAGAATTAGGAGTGATATATGGTAGAGGTGCACAATGGGATGAATGGACATAACAAAGGGGACATTAATGGGGTATTAAAAGTAGCAACACAAGACAGAACTCGAAACAAAGTGTAAAAATTGGAAAAATTTAGATTTAGGAAAGAACTGTATGAGTAAATACACTGGGTTTGTACCTTAAGGTTCATGTATGCAATATTACAGAGTTCCAGTTAACTCCCATGCATGCAATTAATTTATGTTATGTTTATGTTTTTTATGTTAAAATGTTTTTGTTGATTTGTTTGTATATTTTCATAAGTAAAGCATGCTTACCGTCTAATCCAAGTTTTATGATAACTTTACAATGTTTAAAACATAAAGTTCAATATATATTCTGGTTTTCACACAGGAATTATACGTTAATATAACATCATAATAACGTAATGATGTCGTGTAAATAACGTTATACTGACGTCATATAAATGTTATATTTATGTTATAAGAACGTAAATTGGATAGCTTTACAGAAAGTAAACAAAAAAAACTAAATGTTGACTGAAAATTATTTATTCTTAAATATAAAGCATGAAAACATTATAATACCATAGCATTTACTATTATTTTTAAATTTTTACATAAATCTTAAAAAACTGTGTCATAAGAATATATGTTTTTAGTTATATCCTTTGGTTTTAAGAATGTCAGATATACGTATTTATGTCAAAAGTTACAGTATTACCTTTGTGGAACCATTTAAAAACGTCCACAAACGTTCTGTGTTTGCTGGGATGTATCCTCACAATCCCAATGTACCTTTTTGTATATATAAATAAATAAATAAATAAATATATAACACTGCAAACCAGCATGACAGGGCGGAGCTCATCGAAACCTTTCAAATACTAAACAATTTGGACGATGTCGATCTGGACACTTTCTTCAAAAGGTCAGATTCTCGGGTTCGAGCTCAACAAGCCACAATGTAGGACAGAAAACAGGAGATGCTCTTTCACCTATATGTTGTAAACCCATGGAACCGTCCACTCGCTGAAGAGTAGGTAAGGTAAACGCCAAAACTCTACTGGGTTTTAAAATACAGATAGAAAAGATTATCTGGGCAAATGGATGGAACCTTTGACAAGCCGCCAGCTTCCTGTCCTCGTCGAGGTCACTAGTAATAGTGGCTCTCGGGTAATATGAAGTACACTTAACGTCGGCAAAGATCAGTAACCAAAGAAAATGGGAAGAGCAACGTGGCGGGTAAGCGAGCGAGCGAGTGACGTCATCACAACAAAGGTTGCTATAGATGTCTCCACGACTCGTGAAGTTCGCCTGTCTTAAAGACCTGTGTCCACAATACCCGCCAAATTGTCCCTCCCACAGTACTCTCAGGACACTTATGGCAGTGTAAGTGTGTGGTGAGGCCACACCACTGAAGACATTGAGGATATACCACGAGGGAGAGACAAAACTGTTGAAGGAAGGAGTCACTGGCGCCACCTGACCACTTTGTTCCTCGCACTCTCATCATCCTCCGTAAGTACTGGAGTACTTTCTGCTCCACCATTGTCTTACACCTCAACATGCAATTGTTGGGGTCTGGAAATAGGCCTATGGCATTGTTGGGTTGTGGAAATAGGCCTATGGCATTGTTGGGTTGTGGAAATAGGCCTATGAAATTGTTGGGGTGTGGAAATAGGCTTATGACATTGTTGGGTTGTGGAAATAGGCCTATGGCATTGTTGGGGTGTGGACATTGCCTATCGAATATGATATTTTTTATAATTTATAATAATATATAATAATAATTTATATATAATAATAATAATACGAAAATCCACTGGGACTGTGTGGTGTTGCAAACCCACGACCTAGGCATTGCCAGCCGCATACTCTACCACTGTACCACCACTGACTTCCTAAAAGTCTTGCAATCAGATTTCTACTGATATCACAGGAAGTCTGTGATATCCTGATATCACAGGAAGTCCTGAAGTCAGTCCAAGTTTTACTTAAGACCCCTAAGCACTCAGGTGAAGGGGTGCAGTATTGTAGTTGAACACTGTACGCCCATCTTCAGATACACAGAAAATCGCACTAAGGAGATATACATCAATGAACGAACCATTGGGGCTGTGAGGTGACACAAACATTGCAGGTTCGCATCGCCTCACAGCCCGAGTGAATTTTCTCATTGATGTATATCACGTTAGTGTGATTTTGTGTGTGTAAATAATAATAATAATATTATTATTATTTATTCAAAAGATTGTGTGTACAAAGCACATAAGAGTAATAAATGAATAAATCTACAAGGGCCGTGATGAGGGTTCGAACCTACATCCAAGAAGATCCCAGACGCTCCTTAACCACTTAACTGTGCCAACCAAGAATACTCGGTTTGCCAACTGAGAAAGCGCGTTTTGATTTTTTCGTACCCATTCTAAATGTGTGCGAGGTTGGTTGTGTACGAAATGGACTCTTAGGACCTCCAGTGAGAGGTAGCCATCTTGGAAAAAATTCCCCTTATGCCCTAAGGCTGCTGGCTGGGTTAGTACTGAGTGAGCAACCATGAGTGGTGCACGTGCCTCGGGCTCCCATACACCTGTCCGACGCGGAGTTGAAAGATCGCGCTTTGTTGGTGAAATTCAAACCTTAATGTTTGAAGAATATAAGGGTTATAATATTTGTGAAGCTAGGTGCAATAAGGACCTAACACAAAGGTCAGATGCAAGTGATACAGCACCTATGAGGACAATACAGCGAGCGTATCCAGTTGTAGCTCTGAGCGCCACCCTTGCCCACCTATGCTATCTCCAATTTATTTAGATGATACATAGATGAATCGTTTTCTGCGTTCAGTGATGATGCATCTGATACAAGTAGCATAGATAAACAGTGTTAGCGGCTTCCATGGTGGTGTTTTCCATAGATATTTTCAAGAATAGCTGAATCTCTTCTTTACTGACGGACACTCTTTGAGGCTGGCTGAATCTCTTCCAGACTGACGGACACTCTTTGAGGCTGGCTGAATTTCTTCCTGTGTGGGACCTTACAAGGCGATCTTTTCACGACTACCTTACAAATTGATCTTTTCCTGTAATCTTTGCAAGACTACCTTACATTTTACAAGCTTGGCTACAAACCACCTACAGGTACTAATGCCAAGGGTGTGCATGAGTGCGTTATTTGCAAGCACACAGAACAAAGAAACAGGAAGCGAAAATCTATCTGTACCTGGTGCAACGAGAGCGAAGTCGCACTGTGTACCCTGGACTACTTTGTTGATTATTACTCACTTCCGAAGTACTGAGTGTGTAATACAGTGTGTTACTGTGTAGTGTGTGAAACTGTACATATTGTAATTTTAGTGAATTTTTAACAAGTAATATTGCGACAATAAACATTTATTTTGGACACATTGCTGACACATGTATCACAGTTCCACGGAACATTATGAACTTTCTACTGTATACATATGGTAAAGAATACAAATATGCATCATATACGATAAAAAAAGCAAATAAATCCGCATTGGAAATACATAAAACAGATAATTGAAAATATATTTGTGCCAACATCTGGTGCTTGAATGGCCCGCGCGACCGTGTCTGGGCGTGTCACGCACGGGCGACCAGCCCCTGATGACATCACAACGCACCTTGTCCACGTCCCCAGAGGCAAAGTAAGAGGAATTTGGTACTTATTTTTACATAGACATGTTCAGGCAAGGGAATTTATCATTTTACGAAGAAAAAAGAATTTTTGGGGAACACTTTATTTCATGCGCACAGGGGGGAATTTCATAATAAACTTGGCGCAGTATGGTGGTTAATCGACTGAGCTACGACATGGATAAGAATTACAACCAAGAAATCAACTTGACCTACCACGGATCCTGCAGTCTCTCCGAGACACAAACTAGGTTTTTACACAATTCCCCCATGCACCTGAGCTCTGTCAATAAGCTTGTTCTACCTCTTCACCCTTACTTCATTATACACTCTCGGACGTAGATTTGAACCCTCGTCATGGCTCTTGTGGATTTGTTCATTTCAAACTTGAAATGAAACAAACAAACAAACAAACAAACTCATTTCAAATTTGTTCATATCAAACCTACCCGTAGTATCAAAAATATTTGAAAAAATTATCTACAAACAGCTGTACTCCTACCTCGTAAAACTCGACATACTCGGCCCCTGTCAGTTTGGCTTCCGCTCCCAAGAGAGTACTAACGACGCAATTATTAGTCTCCTTGATATAATTTACTCAGCCCCTGACAAAAATGAGTTTCCGATTGGACTCTTCATTGACCTGAGAAAGGCCTTTGATACTGTTAATCACAACTACCTCTTATGTAAACTGCATCATTATGGAATCCGAGGCCATGCCCTGGATTATATACAATCCTATCCTAGTGATAGACACCAATGTGTAGCCATCAATAATATAACCTCTCCCACTCTACCAATAACCATTGGGGTGCCACTGGGCAGCATCTTGGGATCTCTCCTATTTCTTATATACATCAATGGTCTGCCTGATGTCACCAACATTCTGAATCCTATATTGTTTGCTGATACTACCCTCATCTATTCTAACCCCAAAACACATACACTAAATAATGCTGTTAATAATGAACTAAAAAAAAAGTCCACTTATGGATGTCAACCAACAAACTAACACTTAACATAGAAAAGACCTACTACATCTTATTTGGAAGCAAATCAACAAATGCAATTCAGCTTCAGATAGACAATGTTAACATTAATAATAAAAATGATGGAAAGTACTAAGAAAGTCTAAAGTCTAAAGTCACATAACTAAGAAAGTCTCTAAACAGTTGGTATACTCTCCAAAATCAAATACTATGTATCTAACTCTGCTCTCATCTCACTATATTATACACCAATCTATCCCTATCTTAATTATGGTATCTGTGCATGGGGTTCAACCACTGCAAACCACCTCAGGTCCATCATCCCCCAGCAAAATCTGCTTTCAGAATAATAACAAATTCTGTTTTCAGACAACACTCAGCCCCCTTGTTTAACTCCCTAAACATGCTAAACATAATCTCACTCCACACATTCTCTTGTGTCAACTACATTTACAAACCCTGTTCTTAAATGCAAATCATGTTCTGAAACTCTCCCTGGACAGATGTAATAGGATCCATTATCACCACACCAGAAATAAATATATCTTTGATATTCCCAGAGTCAAACTTAATCTGTGCAAACAATCTTTGCAAATAAACTGACTTAGTCTATGGAACTCACTCCCTAATGAATTGGAAAGCTGTCCAACTTTTGTGTCATTCAAAAACAAAACTAAAAAGTACCTAATTTCATCTTCATAGTTTTTTACCTTGTTGCTTTAAAATTGCACTGTATCTAGTGCTACCCAATCTCCCAATCTTCATGTACCCAATCCAAACAACTTTACCATTGTGATCATTGCTGTCTTCTTATATGTGCTTTCAATTTGCTGTATGGTGCCTATTAATCTTCGTTTAAATTACCAATCAAGCTGTCAATGCAATCAAACTGAACTTTAATATACCAATGTGCTTTAATATTCCTACTAATCTGTCTCATCTCATTTTTTTTTCTTTCTTGCAATGTATCTGTTATCATTTTATTAATTCCGCTAGAATTTTCCTACTTAAAATTATCTGTTAGATTAAGGACCTGCCCGAAATGCTGTTCGTACTAGTGGCTTTACAAGATTGTAAATACCATGCTATGTATTCTCACAAACCCAATGTACCTTCTTGTATATAAATAACTAAATAAATAAATAAATAAATAAATAAATAAATTTGATGCATCACACTATTGTGATTTCTATGTGTAATAAGAGTATTGTTCAATTGAAGGGACAGCAGTTACACATACTGTACTAATGAAGCCACTATTACGAAAAGTGTTTCGGGCAAAATTAATAGTAATATAGAAATTTTTTAATTAATGTTGTGACGGGGTAAATCACTTAATACTATAAGAGAAGTAAGTTAACAAAATGAGAATGTTCAAGGAAAATAAAAAAATAATACAAAGGTGATACATAAGGATGACAAGCATTTATTTATTTATTTATATACAAGAAGGTACATTGGGGGTTAAGAGAGAACATAGAAATGAAGTTGATTTTACATTCTTGTAAAGCCATTAGCACGCATAGAGTTTCGGGGAAGTCCTTAAACTAACAGATAATTTTAAGTAGATAATTTACAGTAAAATTGACAAAAAATGTGTACAGGTACTTTACAGCCTTACTTTACAGGTACAGAGTATAGTCAGAGTACTGGCATAGATTATTACATTATGGAGTCAGTAGTTCTAACAACAGTACAGTAGTTTATTTACATTAATTACAGAATGGAAATACAAGGTGTAATTTAGAACTGCTCCTCATGACATTTTCTCGGAACATATCAGAACATAGAGTAACATAAACATACTATAATTTAAGGTTAATGGGGTCAAAACTTACAAATAACCAAGATCATAAAGGACACGAGTAAACACTTTATCAAAGAAATGCGTATAATTAAATGACATTAAATGTAGACAGTAAATGTAGAAATTATATGAGTAATACAGTGTGCCCTCGCTTGAACGAACTATATGGGGGCGTAGCCGATTCATTCATGTGTGGAATTCATTCCATCAATCCGGCCCCAGCATCCCCCTTCCCCCCCCCCAAAAAAAAAATTAATAATACATATGCCAGTACACATTTGCCTTTTGAATAATTTAAACAACAAAGAATTTGAATTGCAATGAAATAAAATGATATTGCACGTTACAGTACTGTACTTACCCTATCAGTTGAGTTTTGTAGTGCAAACTTTGTTAGCCTTAATATCTTGAGAGTGCCACACATATGAATATAAATTGTTTAAAGAACAGTAACTTTTCTAACAAATGTACATTATACACTACAATCTGTACATAAAGTACAGACCACTAGAATCACACTACTGCAGTACACTTATATCATATAAACTACACTTTGTACATTTAATGTCATTAGAACTGTATTGTACAGCTCAATTGGTACTCCCAGGTAAGTTATGGCTAGTGCTGGGTGCTGGTATAGTGGCCTGGGCATCCTCAGAAGGTGAGACCTTGCTAGTGCTGGATGCTGGTCCAGTTGCCTGGACATCCTCGGAAGTTGAGTCCTTGCTGGGTGCTGGTCTAGTGGCCTGGGCATCCTTGGAAGGTGAGTCCTTGCTAGTGCTGGGTGCTGGTCCAGTTGCCTGGACATCCTCGGAAGGTGAGTCCTTGCTAGTGCTGGGTGCTGGTCTAGTTGCCTGGGCATCCTCGGAAGGTGAGTCCTTGCTAGTGCTGGGTGCTGGTCTAGTGGCCTGGGCATCCTCGGAAGGTGAGTCCTTGCTAGTGCTGGTTGCTGGTCCAGTTGCCTGGGCATCCTCGGAAGGTGAGTCCTTGCTAGTGCTGGGTGCTGGTCCAGTTGCCTGGACATCCTCGGAAGGTGAGTCCTTGCTAGTGCTGGGTGCTGGTCCAGTTGCCTGGGCATCCTCGGAAGGTGAGTCCTTGCTAGTGCTGGGTGCTGGTCTAGTGGCCTGGGCATCCTCGGAAGGTGAGTCCTTGCTAGTGCTGGGTGCTGGTCCAGTTGCATGGACATCCTCGGAAGGCGAGTCCTTGCTAGTGCTGGGTGCTGGTCCAGTTGCCTGGACATCCTCAGAAGGTGAGTCCTTGCTAGTGCTGGGTGCTGGTCCTGTAGGCCTACTGTAAAACCGTACCAAAACTTTTGAATCTTAGTTTGTTTCTTTGTTGTGAGCTTCATTACAGTATCTTTCATAATATATAGTTTCAGTTAAATATCTTATCATATATCTTATCATACATATCTTTCAGATAAAGCCATTTTTATCTGCTTTGTACACTTAAAACCAGCTTTGATTATTAGATATCATGTGCTGAGAAAGTTTATGCTTATATGCATTAGCACTTCCAACATCTGCACTTAATGCCTCACCACAAATTTTCATGTTAATGATGTATTAGCTCTCTTTAAATCGACATACTATTCAGTGCTAGCCTTGAAATTGTCTATGTTTAACTTTACAGCAAGTCTCTCAGCTGCATTTCTAATAGAATCAACTTACAAATTGTTTTATTTAAAATATTATTATTGTTAGTTTGAAGTTTTATACATTTTATACAGTGCAGTTCTGTATTAACCCTTAAGCTGTGCATGGCATACATATTTATTTATTTATTTATTTACAAGAAGATATATTGGGGGGTTAACAGAGAATTTAGAAATTAAGTTAAGTTACCATTCTTGTAAAGCCACTAGCACGCATAGTGTTTCGGGACCATATACATCATATTTCGGGAGCATATATGACAGGACCTGATGGCAAAGTTCAGTTTCTCAAATTTGCTCTAATGCTTTCCAATTTTTTGTGCATACTAGCAAATCCTGCAACTTTGTCTAAATGATCACAAACGTAACTTAAAAAATAAGAAAATAAAAAATAATTATAAAAGTGAATATTGAGAACATCAGATTTTGAAATCCGCTGCAAAAATATTAACTATCACCAATTGTTTCTTTGGAGTTATTATGCTCTCAGAGTAGTATATGATCTTTATTTTCATAGATTTAGAATATATGTTTTCAGTTTAATTTACTGTAAAAAAAAAATCGTCAATGTGGCATTTGAATTATACGCCAAACCTAGAAAAAAAATTGATAACTCCAAACATGTAGGGTTTGGGAAAAATCCATTCTAATAAGATTATAGAACAGACAGCTGTGCACATTATTTGTAAAAATGGTGAGAATCGGTCAGAAACTGGATTGTTTTAAACTGACTCTAAAGTTGAAACTCTAGTTTTAGAGATAATTGAAGTTGAAGTTATCGACAATGAATAATTTAGTTCTTATTCATTAATTTACTTATTTGTTTTAATAAAGGTAGTTTGACATTCGTACTCGAGTATGTGAAAGTTGTAGGTCAATGTGTGTTGGATTGATGTCAAGAAAAAATAACCCTCAAAAAAACAAAATATAAAAATTCAAAGTCCTAAGTTCTGCCAGTTGTGACTGATTCATTTGGTGATCAATTTCATTCTATCTTGACATAGTTAGGGGATGGGTATGTACTCTCCAGGATGTAGAGGTTACAACAAAATGAGATAATAAACAAAGGAGACAAAAAAATGGACATTGGTGAAAGTAACAGATATTAACATTAGGCAATACATTTTTATGATATATAACAAAATAGAGCATGATAACATACTCATTATTATTGGTATTATTATGTATTACTCAGCAATGCTATACAGACACCAGTTGCATATCTACTTTGTGGACACTTCTTGCTACTATTTTTCTTCTTTGTACATTGAACAAGTGCTTGCATCTCTTTATTACTGCATTATCCCTCATTTCCAGTTAACAGGAGCTGTTCTCCTTATCAACAAAATGTTCTCCTTTTTTTAAAAAATTGTCTAAAATACATTTCTGAACATATTGGAATGAAACTTTCATGATGCTTATGCCAATAAGTTGGAGATTTGTTTAACATTTAATATTAATTTTCACATAATTCAAATATTTTTTGCCCAGCCCCAGCTTCTACAGCCCAGGCTGTAGCAGCTTTAGGGTTAATGCACGTGGTTTGTATTACGTAGGCTGTTAGAGAGGGAGGGGAGGCAGCCGAGAACCCGCCCATACCCCCTTCCCCTTTCCTGCCCACCCTCCTTACTCCTGGCCACCCTCCTTATTCCTGCCCAGCCTCCTTACTCCTGCCCACCCTCCTTATTCCTGCCCACCCTCCTTACTTTTGCTCAAAGCATAATACCTAAAAAAAAATATTTAATTTTTCTAAATATTTACTGTGTTTTGGTGGGAAAAATTTAGTCATAGAAACCTTAAATTTGTTTTATTTTGCCTAATAGGTAATACTGCTTCCAGTCTCTGCTTGGCTACCCAGGACGATAGCAAACACAACTTCTGCCCATTAATGATGGTAAGGACAATTTTATTCTTACTGTACTACCAGTGTGTGTGTTTATCATGTTGTTAATATCCAGTGATTGTGAGTGTATTAATCAAGATATTTGCATTAACTAGTGTATTAATGTTGGTGTTGTCATTTACCAGTGATGGCGAGTGTATTAATTATAATCATTACCCAGTGATGGTGAGTGTATTAATCATATTGGCATTACCCAGTGATGTTGAGTGTATTAACCCCTTAACTGCATTGCCTCCAAATATGACACCCCCGCAGTGCACAGGAAATAAATTCTCTGGAATTTTTGTTTAAAGTGTCAAAAACCCTTCCCTGAATATGGGTATGTAAAAAAAAAAATCGAAATTGTACTTACTTTGGCTGCTATGGGGTCCATAAGTTGGGGCGTAACGTCATCGTTCCCCATTCGCCCGTGACGTACGCTCCCGGGGCCAGTAGGGCGTGGGGCGCGCGAGTTGACGCAAATATATTTTTTTTCATTTTTTGCGCACAGTTCCAAATACATTTTATTTGTTTTACGTGCTAATTCTATGTATAAAGAACACGTACACTATATTATGGCAGTAAAACATCCGTACTGTCCGAAGAATCTGTGTTACGTGCAAGACACATGTGTACACGTATGTTGCACATATTTACCATGTATCATGCTAATTTATGTATATATACAATCTATTTACACACTATACACTGTCACACAGTATATACATTCACCATCAACATACACAGAACTCCTCGAGTGTGAGCAGCCACACCCAGCCAGCCAGTCCTCCCTTATTCCTCCAACATCGTACTTACTATCACCCCCCCTCCCACCATACTGTTATTCACACCAATGTTTCAGGTTCATTTATGTATATTTACAACACATTTGCACACTCTGCACTGTCACACACCATAAACACACTCAGAACTTAGCGAGTGTGAGCTGCCACACCCAGCCAGCCAGTCCTCCCTCTCTCCTCCAACATCGTACTCGCTATCACCCCTCCTCCCACCATACTCTTACTGTTTATATTACACTATTTACATATGTTATGTATACCTATCTACATGTTTTATTCACCAGAACTATGCAAGTAAGCCGGTATTGTGTCCTAACAGTACAGTTGCTACCATACACTGCATGAGAAATCACACAGCAGATGACGCTGCGATTATGACGTCACCTCCCTCACAAAAATAGCTCCTCCCAACATACTCTTGTTGCTGTTATTATACTATATACACACACTGTATATACCCATGTACATATGTGTTCCCCGTAGTGAACCACTAAGCTAGTATGGTGAGCAAAACAAGATTGGCTCCCACACACAGTGGAGGCTACCTCAATTCTCTCCCTCCCTCCCTCACCAAAATTCCTCCTTCCACAATACTACACACAATGCTAATTATAACCACAATCCTGGTCACTAATTCCTGTAAATGAATAATTGACCACACATTTATTTTGAAAAGGAACCTAAGAAGTCATTTGAAGATTCCAAATGGACGAAATAATGCTGTGGTGCTGTGAACATCGTGAACAGCATTGAATCACTGATATTTGAACATTGTTCCAGGTCATTATCACACTCAGGCTCTTCTATAATACTATCATGGCTAAATAATACAGATTATTATATATTTTGACATTATTAGGCGATGCTGTGGTCACACGCTGAACAGCAGTGCTGTGCACTCATACTGCATGCGCCGGCCTTGGTTGCTCACTCACTACTGAGGCTCCAGCACCCGGGAATGTGGACCACGATTTTTTTTAAAGATGGCGTCTGTTTACAAGAGCCCTGAGGAAGCTGATGTGAACCCCACGTAGCCGCGGGAGTTTTGAATGGAACGTGAAAAATAAAAATACCAGGAGGCGCGTTGCGCAAACCAGACGTGGGCCTGCAGGCGCATTGCGCAGTTTAAGGGTTAACCCTTGTGTTGCTAAGGGCTATTTGCACCTTGTCACCCACAGGTGCATAACAAAAAAAAAAAAAATTGTTTCCTAACCTGTTAATTTGTGTTCCCTGACCACAAGAGAGAAAAAAATTAATCGTACATACAAATGGCATAAATGAGTCGACAATATGAGCGATGACGTCACACCCTGCATGCTTGCTCATGCAAGGTGCGGCCCAGAGGCATCGCGTGCAGTCTTCAAGCAGCCAGAATTGCTACGAATTTATTTTCGCGGCATTATTTATAGTGTCTACGCATATTTTATCACAAATATTCACTAATTGTGTTGCATATAATGTTACTTCATGTTCAATGGTAATAAATGCTGCATACATTGAGTATACACACATGCGCACAAAAATGTTTTCCCATTATGCCAATATAATATGTATTCACATTGTTCTTCAAGCAGCCAGAATTGCTACGAATTTATTTTTGCGGCATTATTTATAGTGTCTACGCATATTTTATCACAAATATTCACTAATTGTGTTGCATATAATGTTACTTCATGTTCAATGGTAATAAATGCTGCATACATTGAGTATACACACATGCGCACAAAAATGTTTTCCCATTATGCCAATATAATATGTATTCACATTGTTCATTATTATATTTAAACACACACATGCACACACTATTTACAGGTTTTTGTAATATTATTGCACATTTAAGAAGTCTTGGAGAGAGTGGTAGGCATTGAAGCAGTTGACAGCACATAATGGAACTGCACACGCTTCACATCATGTTTGCACATGTTTACGTTTCTGATCTCTTTTTTTTTAGTTCTACAAACTAAGCAATCACGCTTGCCTATTGCATGCTTTCCAGCTGGTGGCAAATGTTTTAGTCTGTGTGCTTGAATGACCTCCATGTGAGCGTGCCTGGGTGTAGCAGCATGCTGCAACACTGGGTTCATGATGGGTCTTTGTATGCCAGGAACATCTTTGCCAAACTTTGCTAATAACTGTGTCCCAAGTGTAAAAGCAAACGAACGGAAACTTGGTTTACGTCAAGTTTTCACCAGATACACATTATAGCTATTCAGCATGCTTATGTCAACAAGACGGAAAAACACTTTTTTCGTCCACTTTAATGTTTTCTGCACACACTCGACAGTGCCCACCATCATGTCAGATTTATCAACCAAACGCATGTTGATATTATAGTCAAGAACACAATCTGGCTTATATACTGGTTCTTGCATTACTCAGTTCACCTTGCCACTGTTCATCATTGTACCATCACGAACGGTTGTCAGCAAGTTCACTTCTCTTTTGTCTTTCCACGTAACTGAGCGTATTTGATCACTTTTTCTTAGCTGGCAGTCATAAACTTCAAGTTTATTGTCAAACACTGGCATTTCCCTTCTTGGCTTTACTGTACCAAACAATCCAGTTCTATTTTAAATCAAGAACCTAGCTTGCAAGGGACTTGTATAGCAGTTATCCGTGTATAAAATGTGGCCCTTGTTCATCCATGGTACCATCAGTGACTTCACCACACTACCTGAGAAACCATGTTGGTCGTTACCGGGAATGTCTACATCGCTAGCAGAATACAGAATCGTGTGTAACACGTATCCTGTTTCACAGTCACGAAGAACAAAGAATTTCAATCCAAATCTGTTGCGTTTGGAGGGAATATACTGCTTGAATGCAACACGTCCTCTGAAAAGCACAAGGGAATCGTCAATCACCAGCTTCTGTGCTGGTTCGTAGAAATCTCCGAACTTTCCAGTCACTTCATTCATATAGTGTCTGACTCTCCAAAATCTATCATCCTCTGTCCGGTCCTCATTACTTTCAAAATGAAGACACCTGAGGAGTATCTGAAACCTGTCTCGGGACATATATTTCCCGAAGAAAGGTGTTGGAATAGTCTGGTCTTTGCTCCAATAATCTGTGATAGCGTGTTTGACACAATGTTTCATCAACATACATATTGCCAAAAATACATACATTTCACCTACAGTAGAGTTTTTCCAATGCTGCAATCGTGAATATTCTGTTATCTCTTTTCCAATGAGATGAGTCGCATGAAGGTTCATTTGGTGTACATTATATTCTATGAGCGGCTCATCATAAAATGCTCTAAAGTAATCCATTTCACACATGTCCTCACCATTATCAGGGAAAAGGTCTGTAATCCCAACTTCTTTATTGTCAAAGGCAGGAATTAGAGGAATAAAATCGCCACCATCACTCCACACAAGTACACCTGCTGTCCTGCGAGACGCAACAGCGGCACGACAGCGAGGAAGTGTTGCACACCGTGGACCAGGAGCTGTAGCCCGTCTACACAAGTACGGCCGCTATGTGAACCGTGAGGTGAAATCACGTGAACATGAGGGTCTTGGTTCCTCATGTGGTGCCATACGGCAGCGCTTGGCTGGGCGAGACGCTGCTGACGTGACAAGTTCTCGCCTGGTATCACCACTGGTACTAGCAACAGGCACGGTAACACTATGCTCTGAATCCACTTCACTAAAACCAGAAAATGAGTCACCTTCCTCTGACTCGTTGTCCAAAATATCCTCGTACTCTAAATAAGCACAAGAACTGTGTGGTCGTGGGGTGAATTGGAGTAGACACTGGCGAGGAGGCACGGGTGAGCGTGTAGGCCTCGCCATGGGAGGAGACTGTATCTCATATTCACTGTCTGTGCTACTATCATCGGTTAATTGTCTGTAGTCCTTATCAATGTCAGGGTCATCAAAAATCACTTTCCTCACCATCAGAAAATAATTCACTAGTTATTTGCTCTTGAGTAAGTGATTGCTTGGTGCGTGCGTGGGAGGCGTTTGCTGTGCATTTGCCATGGTGACCGCTGGGTAATTGGGGCCTCCCATGCATTGGTAGCGTGAGCTGTTTTTTTTTTACAAAATGGCAGCTGGTTACTATAGCCCCTTGGCAGCATATGGGGGCCCCCCTACCCCGATGGCCATTCAAATCTTGTGCGTCATCACGTCATTTGCCCAATATATAGCAAGTTACTCAACACATCATATGACGTGTTGCGCAGTTTAAGGGTTAATCATGGTGTTATTTACCCAGTTATGTTGAGTGTATTAACCCTCTGAAATGCAAATAGCGCATAATATTGCTCAATCATGGTGCGCATAACACCTTAACCACTGCACTGCGCAAAACGACAAATGCCATTCGCCAATTAACTGCGCCAACTGACAAAAGTATTTTTTATTTCTTTGTATACGGGCGAAGCACGCTCGCGTAGGTTGGGTACAAAAGGGACTCTTAGGACCTACTGTGAGAGGCAGCCATCTTGGAAAAAATTCCCAGAATGTCGTAGGGCTGCTGGCTGGGTAGTACTGAGTGAGCAACAATGAGTGGCACACGCGCCTCTGGCTCCCAAACACCTGTCCAACACGGTGTTGACTTGGGTACAAGATTGGATTCCTGAGGTGTTTGCCAGATTGAAAAAAATTCCCAGCATTCCCCACGGTCATGGGCAGGCTCATATTCAAGGTAGCAACCATGTCATATTCATCCATATCAAGCTCCCAGCCCTAGTCGGCCTGTTTTCAAGAAAACATCATTTGATGTTGGAATAGAAGGCATATTGCTTGAAGATGAGCATGCCAATGATTTTGATAACCCAAATCTGGAAAAAGACCTAACACAGGTGTCTGCTACTAGTGATATGGATATTGAAGTGAACGATGTGGAGAGTGTGTACACAGCTCTCACAGCCCTGCCATGCCGGACTAGGTCATCACCATCAGTGGAACAACACAAATGAATTTTTGTATGTTCCACTGAACATTTAGTGCCAAATGCAATTCACTTGGACCATCCGGGAATTCGTTAGGAGCGGGGTCTGTTAGAGTGATGATGCACTGTATTTGAAAAGAAAAAATGCAAGAGTAGAGAAATGATTGTAAATATTATTCAGCAGATATGTAAGTAATAACATTTAGCAGATACTGTATATAAGTAATAAAGTTTACCAGATATGAAAGTAAAAATAATAAAGAACAGAAGAGTGGGAAATTAGATAATTAATCAAATTAATATTTCTAGAGTAAACGAATTGAGATTCAAATAATTAATCAAATGAAATACAAATAATTAGCTAAGTTAAGAATTACATTAATATTGTAATACATGAATATTGTACGGTAATAATACAAGATGGGCAAGGATATGCAATATAAACAGGCAATACACAGGCAAAAAAAAAAAAAAGAAGAGAACAAAGAATTAGACAATTAGATTAAGATTATGAATAAATAAATGGATTCAGATTCAAAATAATTAATAAAAAAGGAAACATAATTAATCAAATTAAAAATTCAGTAATCTCTTAACCCTCAAACCGCTAGGGGCCCAAATAGATTAAACACCCACAGGCGCAACAAAAAAAAATCCAAAAAAATTCTTTCGTCTGATAGAAGTGTTCATTTTTGTTCCCTGATCACGGAAAAAATAACAAAAAAAATCGTAGGTGGCATATTTTAGCCGCAATAGGGTAGGGAAGTCTGACAAAAAAGGGGCGTTGGCAGAGCCTTCGCCGGACGAGGTCTACTCCGCTCGAGCTGTCAGGCGGCAGTTGCCACAAATATATTATTATCTAATTATTTCAATGTGTCTGATTGATTTTTTCTGAGTTTTATTGCAGTAATATTATTCAATACAGTGAATTGTGATATATTTATATAATAAAATGTGTGAACCATCGCTGTACTCAAAATTATGGTGTGCATATTAGTGATTCAATTATTATGTTCATAAAACAATAAACAAATAATTTGCTGTTGTTACACTATATACACAGGTTATTTGTAAGTATTTGCATGTTTTGTTCACCATAACAAACCACTAAGTTGGTATTGTGAGTCAAAAAGCAACGAGGAGTGACTGCCATACACCAGCCAGCCACTCGCTGCCACTCCCTCCCGCAACGGCACCTCACTCGCCCTCATTCTCCTCCCACAATACTGTTTTTGCATTTATTCACTATACACAGACGTTATATATAAGTATTTACATTTTTGTTCATAATAACTGTACATCTAAGCTTTTATGGTGAGTAAAGACACGAAGACGTAGCTACTCACACAGTCAGCTGGTGACGGCCGCCCTCAAGGCCAGACGCACTAATATTTCTCCTCCAACAATATTGTTTGTGGTATTATTATGCTATATACACACATTATGTATAAGTATCTACCTGTTTTATTCACCATACCTGTACAAATAGAGCTGGTATGGTGCCCAAAGACCGTAGTGGCCACCAGTAAACAACATGACAAGTCGTGCAGAGGACGCTCCTCCCTCACCAAAATGGCGGCTCCCAACCTCTTCCTCTTGCTGTTATCACACCCTAGTAGTAGGCATCCTTCAGTCTCGGGAGACTATGGAGTTGCGCCCTAGTTGTCAATCCTGGTGCAGCGTCTGGTGTGACTGATGAGGCCAATCCGAGAGTGGCAGTCCATTCCACACCGAGCACAAACGAAGTCCAATTCTGGTCTGTCTTCCTGGCTACCGGCCTTCCTTCTCTGTCTCTTTGCCTCCGATTCCTTGGCAAGTGATTCCTCGAACTTGGAGAGACCTCTTTGAACAGACTGCCCCCAGGCTGAACGGTCTGCAGCCAGTGTCTTCCACATAGCAAGATCGACGTCCATGGCTTTTAGGTCCCTCTTGCATACATCTTTGTACCGTAGCTGGGGCATGCCTGTTGGACGCTTTCCCTGCATCAGCTTCACACCCTATACACACATTATATATAAGTATCTACATTAGTGTTCACCATAGCGAACCACTAAGCTGGTATGGTGAGTGCAGTCAATAAAAGGTGGCCACACACAGTCAGAAGACGATGCCACCACTCTCCCTCCCACAGCCTTACTTCTTCCTCCATGGAGCACAGCACTAAATATCACCACAATCCTGCTATTAATCAGAATCCTGGTCAGTTTTATCACTGTCAGGGGTCTTCTATAATACTATCATCACTAAATAATAGCAGGATCATATATATTATGGCATTTGTAGGCGATGCTGTGGTCAAAAGCTGAACAGCAGTGCTGTGAGCTCATGCTGCGTGCACCAGCCTTGGTGGCTTGCTCAATACTGACGCTCTCACACCCAAGAATGTTGGGCTAGATTTTTTCTAGGTGGCATCTGGCAACTATCGGTCATGGCTGTACTATAGCTGCCCCTATCCCAGGCGGGGGCATTTATATTATAGAGCTAGACACAAAAGCATACTTAAATGATGTGTGCGGTTTCGGTTTAGTCACTGATATCATATATATATATATGATATGCGCGGTTTAAGGTTAAGATTGTAATACTGTAAATATCATATGGTAATAAGACAAGTTGGATAAGGGTATGCAATAGAAACAAACACATATCGCCTGGAAGCACTGATGTACTTAAAGCTTAAGAATCCATTAACAATACTGGAATATTAGACAACAAACAAGACTAGTAGCTAATATTAATGGGCAGATATATAAGTGAGAAATTAAATTATTAATTTTTAATTCACAAGTAATGAATTAAAGATTCAGATAATTTGACAAATTAAGAGTTCAAGGTTTATAACATTTTGGGAAATTGAAGTGTTAGTATCAACAGATAAATGGGTAAGTTGCAAATATTGTAAGGTAAGAATCTGATAACTAGACAAATTAAGCATTCAAAAAATATTACATTTTATAAAATGGAAGTCATTGTAGTAATAGTTATAAGAGGGGTAAATTACATGAAATTGGAAGCCAATAATATGAAAAAGAAGCATTTATTAATTAATATAAAAATATAAAAAAGCCACAATTTAAATACGGTTGGCTAGGTAAGGCTTGGTCACTTGTGTGTTAGTTTCAGCAATGACATTGGAAGTTTGCTGGTTTCCAGTTATGTCACAATCAACAAAGAAAGCCTATAATTGTTGGACATTTTTTATTTCATGTATTTTGCCTCTTCTTTCTTAGCAATGATCGTTCCGTTCCTGGTGTAGCACTGCTTGATAAAATTTGGGTTTTGTTTGCGAATAGGATGCATTCTGTAGAGGAGGATCAACGCTGCTTGGGTAGGCACTCATTAACCCCTTAAACCGTGGAATACATACATATACGATGGGAGTAACTTTCCCGAACACCACGCAATACATACATATACAATTGAAGGTCTAGCGCACAATTTATATGCCCCGCGAGGGACAGGGGCAGCTATAGTCCAGCCACGGCCGATAGTAAACAGACGCCGCCTAGAAAAAAAAAATGGTGGTAACATATCCTCATGTGAGAGATTCAGTTCTGAGTGAGCCACCAAGGCTGGCACACGCAGCATGAGCTCACAGCACTACTGTTCAGCTTGTGACCACAGCATCGCCTGAAAATGTCAAATATATATATATGTACGAGGAGCCACACATCTATGGATCATCCAATAAATCAGCAGACTTCTAGATGTTACTACTGCTCGGCTTAGACTCGGTTACAAGTATCTCTGGGAATTCTCATTATCTGCTGATGTAGACCTGACCAAATGTAAACTGTGTCAACAAAATTATTCGCACACCCTCCGTCACTATGTGATGGAGTGCGAAAAGATACGTGAATTTAGAGACAATTCTATAACCAATGTTCCAGCGATGTGTCAATATTTCATTCAAAATGATCTGCTACCAGAAATTTTAGGCCAATATCCCCAGTTTGCTAACTGTAGGTAGTAACTAAGTGATTGTAACCTATCCACCGCTGCCCACTGGATGGGGGGCGGTGTGCAGGACAAACATATAAATTTTGACACTAGCTCTCCACATATGTCAGTTGCTTAATTTAGAACCTGTACTTGAGGTCGATCTCGACCCATTGTTGATGTGATGACTTATATTGAATTTTGTAACTAGCTCATCAAGATTGTAACTTGCTTAGCTAAATGAATTGTGGGGTTCAGTCCCTGAGCCCATTATGTGCCTCTGTAACCCTTTCCACTACCGCCCACAAGATGGGTATGGGGTGCATAATAAATGAACTAAACTAACTAACTAAACTGTACATGGTATTATTTAGCGATGATAGGCGCAGAGAGCGGGAGACACTCCACCAACCTTTCCAAAAAAGTATACCTGGTTGATACCTGGATCATGGGGTTCTGGGAGTTGTTCTACTCCCCAAGCCCGGCCCGAAGCCAGGCTTGACTTGAGAGAGTTTGGACCACTAGGCTGTTGCTTGGAGCGGCCCGCAGGCCCACATATCCACCACAGCCCGGTTGATCTAGCACTCCTTAGGGGAAACAATCTAGTTTCCACTTGAAGATGTGTACGGTTGTTCCGGCAATATTTCTTATGCTCGCTGGGAGGACGTTGAATCCAGTAAGACAGCGAACCAAATCAGACCACTGCTGGGTACGAAGAAACTGAAGCCTTAAAATTGCCAACGAACTCAACAACAATGCCAGCACCAACCCCATGCCAGTAGAGGGATGGGGGGGGGGGGCTGGAGCTACAGGTCCAGCACCAACCCCATGCCAGTAGAGGGGGGGGCTGGAGCTACAGGTCCAGCACCAACCCCCTGCCAGTAGAGGGGGGGGCTGGAGCTACAGGGTCCAGCACCACCCACTGCCAGTAAAGGGGGGGGCTGGAGCTACAGGTCCAGCACCAACCCACTGCCAGGAAAGGGGGGGCTGGAGCTACAGGTCCAGCACCAACCCCCTGCCAGTAGAGGGGTCTGGAGCTACAAGTCCAACACCAACCCTCTGCCAATAGAGCAGGGCTGGAGCTACAGGTCCAGCACCCACCCCTTGCCAGTAGAGGGGGGCTGGAGCTACAGGTCCAACACCAACCCTTTGCCAATAGAGCAGGGCTGGAGCTACAAGTCCAACACCAACCCCCTGCCAGTAGAGGGGGGGCTGGAGCTACACGTCAAGCACCAACCCCCTCCCGGTAGAGGGTTGGGGGCTGGAGATACAGGTGCAGCACCTACCCCCTGCCAGTAGAGGGGAGCTGGTGCTACAGGTCCAACACCTACCCCCTGCCAGTAGAGGGGGGGCTGGAGCTATAGGTCCAGCACCAACCCTCTTCCAGTAGAGGGGGGCTAGAGCTACAGGTCCAGCACCAACCCCCTGCCAGTAGAGGGGGGGGGGGGGCTGGAGCTACAGGTCCAGCACCAACCCCCTACCAGTAGAGGTGGGGTGGAGCTACACGTCAAGCACCAACCCCCTCCCAGTATAGGGGGGGGCTGGAGCTACAGGTCCAGCACCAACCCCCTGCCAACAGAGCAGGGCTGGAGCTACAAGTCCAACACCAACCCCCTGCCAGTAGAGGGGGCTAGAGCTACAGGTCCAGCACTAACCCCCTGCCAGTAGAGAAGGGGCTTGAGCTATTGGTTCAGCAACAACCCCCTGCCACTAGAGGGGGCTGAAACTACAGATCCAGGGCCAACCCCCCTGCCAGTAGAGGAGTGCTTGAGCTACAGGTGCAGGACCACCCCCCCCCTGCCAGTAGAGGAGGGCTGCAGCTAAAGCTACAGCACCAACCTCCTGCCAGTAGAGGGGGGCTGGAGCTACAGGTCCAGCTCCAACCCCCTGCCAGTAGAGGGGGGCTGGAGCTACAGGTCCAGCACCAATCCCCTGCCAGTAGAGGGGGCCTAGAGCTACAGGTTCAGCACTAACCCCCTGCCAGTAGAGGGGGAAGGCTCGAGCTACAGGTTCAGCACCAATCCCCTGCCAGTAGAGGGGGGCAGGGCTGGAGCTACAGGTCCAGCACCACCCCCCTGCCAGTAGAGGGGGGAGGCTGGAGCTACAGGTCCAGCACCAACCCCCTGCCAGTAGAGGGGGGGGGGCTGGAGCTACAGGTCCAGGACCAACCCCATGCCAGTAGAAGGGGCTGAAGCTACAGGTCCATCATCAATCACCTGCTAGTACAGGGGGGCCAGAGCTACAGGTCCTGCATCAACCCTCTGCCAGGAGAAGGGGGCTGGAGCTACAGGTCCAGGACCAACCCCCTGCCAGTAGAGAAGGGACTGGAGCTACAGGTCCAGCACCAACCTTCTGCCAGCAGATGGGGGCCGGAGCTACAGGTCCAGGACCAACCCCCTGCCAGTAGAGGGGGGCTGGAGCTACAGGTCTAGCACCAACCCCCTGCCAGTAGAGGGGGGCTGGAGCTACAGGTCTAGCACCAACCCCCTGCCAGTAGAGGAGGGCTTAAGCTACAGGTTCAGCACCATCTCCCTGCCAGTAGAGGAGGCTGGAGCTGCAGGTCAAGCACCAACCCCCTGCCAGTAGAGGGGGCTGGAGCTACAGGTTCAGCACCAACCCCTTGCCAGTAGAGGGGGGGGGCTGGAGCTACAGGTCCAGCACCAACCCCCTGCCAGTAGAGGGGGGAGGCTGGAGTTACAGGTCCAGCACCAACCCCTTGCCAGAAGAGGGGGGGGGGCTGAGCTACAGGTCCAGGACCAACCGCCCCCTGCCAGTAGAGGGAGCTGGAGCTACAGGTCCAGCTCCAACCCCCTGCCAGTAGAGGGGGCTGGAGCTACAGATTCAGGGCCAACCCCTTGCCAGTAGAGGGGAGCTAGAGCTACAGGTCCAGCACCAACCCCCTGCTAGTAGAGCGGGGGCTGGATCTACAGGTCCAGCACCAACCTCCTGCCAGTAGAGGGGGGCTGGAGCTACAAGTCAAGCGCCAACCCCCTGCCAGTAGAGGGGGGAAGGAACTGCAGGTTCAGCACCAACCCCCTGCCAGTAGAAGGGGTTGGAGCTACAGGTCCAGTACCAACCCCCTGCCAGTAGAGGGGGCTGGAGCTACAGGTCCAGCGTCAACCCTCTGCCGGTAGAGGGGGGCTGGAGTCTTCATTTCCAGGACCAACCCCCTGCCAGTAGACGGGGGGCTGGCGTTACAGATCCAGGGTCAATCCCCTGCCAGTAGAAGGGAGCTGGAGCTGCAGGTTTAGCACACACCCCCTGCCAGTAGAGGGGGCTGGAGCTACAGGTCCAGCACCAATCCCCTGCCAGTAGAGGGGGGAGGCTGGAGCTACAGGTCCAGGACCAACCCCCTGTCAGTAGAGGGGGGCTGGAGCTACAAATTCAGGGCCAATCCCCTGCCAGTAGAGGGGAGCTAGAGCTACAGGTCCAGCACCAACCTCCTGCCAGTAGAGGGGGGCTGGAGCTACAGGTCCAGCACCAACCTCCTGGCAGTAGAGGGGGGGCTAGAGCTACAGGTCAAGCACCAACCCCCAGCCAGTAGAGGGGGGGCTTGAGCTATAGGTCTAGCAACAACCCCCCTTGCCAGTAGAGGAGGGCTAGATCTACAGGTCCAGCACCAATCCCCTGCCAGTAGAAGGGGCCTGGAGCTACAGGTTCTGCACCAACCCCCTGCCAGTAGAGGGGGGAGGCTGGAGCTACAGGTTCAGCCCCAACGCCCTGCCAGTAGAGGGGGCGGGGCTGGAGCTACAGGTCGAGCACCAACCCCCCGCCAGTAGAGGGGGGAGGTTGGAGCTACAGGTCCAGCACCAACCTCCTGCCAGTAGAGGGGGGCTGGAGCTACAGGTCCAGCTCCAACCCCCTGCCAGTAGAGGGGGGCTGGAGCTAAAGGTCCAGCACCAACCCCCTGCCAGTAGAGGGGGGCAGGAGCTACAGGTCCAGCACCAATCCCCTGCCAGTAGAGGGGGGAGGCTGGAGCTACGGGTCCAGCACCAACCCCCTGCCAGTAGAGGGGGGAGGCTGGAGCTACAGGTCCAGCACCAACCCCCTGCCAGTAGAGAGGGGGCTGGAGCTACAGGTCGAGCACCAACCCCCCGCCAGTAGAGGGGGGAGGTTGGAGCTACAGGTCCAGCACCAACCTCCTGCCAGTAGAGGGGGGCTGGAGCTACAGGTCCAGCTCCAACCCCCTGCCAGTAGAGGGGGGCTGGAGCTAAAGGTCCAGCACCAACCCCCTGCCAGTAGAGGGGGGCAGGAGCTACAGGTCCAGCACCAATCCCCTGCCAGTAGAGGGGGGAGGCTGGAGCTGCGGGTCCAGCACCAACCCCCTGCCAGTAGAGGGGGGAGGCTGGAGCTACAGGTCCAGCACCAACCCCCTGCCAGTAGAGAGGGGGCTGGAGCTACAGGTCCAGCACCAACCTTCTGCCAGTAGATGGGGGCCGGAGTTACAGGTCCAGGACCAACCCCCTGCCAGTAGAGGGGGGCTGGAGCTACAGGTCTAACACCAACCCCCTGCCAGTAGAGGGGGCTGGAGCTACAGGTCTAGCACCAACCCCCTGCCAGTAGAGGGGGGCTTGAGCTACAGGTCCAGCACCAACCCCCTGCCAGTAGAGGGGGGCTGGAGCTACAGGTCCAGCACCAACCCCCTGCCAGTAGAGGGGGGCTGGAGCTACAGGTCCAGCACCATCCCCCTGCCAGTAGAGGCGGCTGGAGCTGCAGGTCCAGCACCATCCCCCTGCCAGTAGAGGGGGGCTGGAGCTACAGGTCCAGCACCAACCCCCTGCCAGTAGAGGGGGCTGGAGCTACAGGTTCAGCACCAACCCCCTGCCAGTAGAGGGGGGGCTGGAGCTACAGGTACAGCACAAACCCCCTGCCAGTAGAGGGGGGAGGCTGGAGCTACAGGTCCAGCACCAACCCCTTGCCAGAAGAGGGGGGGGGCTGGAGCTACAGGTCCAGGACCAACCGCCCCCTGCCAGTAGAGGGGGCTGGAGCTACTGGTCCATCATCAATCCCCTGCTAGTACAGGGTTGCTGGAGGTCCATGACCACCCCCCTGCCAGTAGAGGGGGCTGGATCTACAGGTCGAGCATCAACCCGGTGCCAGGAGAGGAGGGCTGGAGCTACAGGTCCAGCTTCAACCCCCTGCCATTAGAGGTGAGGGGGACTAGAGCTACAGGTCCAGCAGGAATCCCCTGCCAGGAGAGGGGGATGGAGCTACAGATTCAGGGCCAACCCCCTGCCAGTAGAGGGGAACTAGAGCTACAGGTCCAGCACCAACCCCCTGCTAGTAGAGGGGGGCTGGATCTACAGGTCCAGCACCAACCCCCTGCCAGTAGAGGGGGGCTGGAGCTACAGGTCAAGCATCAACCCCCTGCCATTAGAGGTAGCCTGTAGCTACAGGTCCAGCACCAACACCCTGCCAGTAGAGGGGGGCTGGAGCTACAGGTCAAGCGCCGACTCCCTGCCAGTAGAGGGGGGGAAGGAACTGCAGGTTCAGCACCAACCCCCTGCCAGTAGAAGGGGGTTGGAGCTACAGGTCCAGCAACAACCCCCTGCCAGTAGAGAAGGGGCTTGAGCTATAGGTTCAGCAACAACCCCCTGCCACTAGAGGGGGCTGGAGCTACAGATTCAGGGCCAACCCCCTGCCAGTAGAGGAGTGCTTGAGTTACAGGTGCAGGACCACCCCCCCCCCCCTGCCAGTAGATGGGGGCTGGAGCTACAAGTCCAGCACCAACCCCCTGCCAGTAGAGGAAGGCTGGAGCTACAGGTCCAGCACCAACCTCCTGCCAGTAGAGGGGGGGGGGGCTAGAGCTACAGGTCAAGCACCAACCACCAGTCAGTAAAGGGGGGGCTTGAGCTATAGGTCTAGCAACAAGCCCCCTTGCCAGTAGAGGGGGGCTGAAGCTACAGGTCCAGCAGCAACCCCCTGCTAGTAGAGGGGGGCTGGAGCTACAGGTCCAACACCAACCCCCCTGCCAGTAGAGGGGGGCTGGAGCTACAGGTTCAGCATCAACCCCCTGCCAGTAGAGGGGGGCTGGAGCTACAAGTCCAACACCAACCCCCCTGCCAGTATAGGGGGGCTCGAGCTACAGGTTCAGCATCAACCCCCTGCCAGTAGAGGGGGCTGGAGCTACAGGTCCAGCTCCAACCCCCTGCCAGTAGAGGGGGGCTGGAGCTACAGGCCCAGCACCAACCCCCTGCCAGTAGAGGGGGGCTGGAGCTACAGGTCCAGCTCCAACCCCCTGCCAGTAGAGGGGGGCTGGAGCTACAGGTCCAGCACCAATCCCCCTGCCAGTAGAGGGGGCTGGAGCTACAGGTCCAGCGTCAACCCTCTGCCGGTAGAGGGGGGTTGGAGTCTTCATTTCCAGGACCAACCCCCTGCCAGTAGAGTGGGGGGGCTGGCGCTACAGATCCAGGGTCAATCCCCTGCCAGTAGAAGGGAGCTGGAGCTGCAGGTTTAGCACCAACCCCCTGCCAGTAGAGGAGGGCTTAAGCTACAGGTCCAGCACCTTCCCCCTGCCAGTAGAGGAGGCTGGAGCTGCAGGTCAAGCACCAACCCCCTGCCAGTAGAGGGGGCTGGAGCTACAGGTTCAGCACCAACCCCTTGCCAGTAGAGGGGGGGGCTGGAGCTACAGGTCCAGCACCAACCCCCTGCCAGTATAGGGGGGAGGCTGGAGTTACAGGTCCAGCACCAACCCCTTGCCAGAAGAGGGGGGGGGCTGAGCTACAGGTCCAGGACCAACCGCCCCCTGCCAGTAGAGGGAGCTGGAGCTACAGGTCCAGCTCCAACCCCCTGCCAGTAGAGGGGGCTGGAGCTACAGATTCAGGGCCAACCCCTTGCCAGTAGAGGGGAGCTAGAGCTACAGGTCCAGCACCAACCCCCTGCTAGTAGAGGGGGGGCTGGATCAACAGGTCCAGCACCAACCTCCTGCCAGTAGAGGGGGGCTGGAGCTACAAGTCAAGCGCCAACCCCCTGCCAGTAGAGGGGGGGAAGGAACTGCAGGTTCAGCACCAACCCGCTGCCAGTAGGATGGGGGCTGGAGTTACAGTTCCAGCACCAATCCCCTGCCAGTAGAAGGGGGCTGGAGCTACAAGTCCAGCACCATTCCCCTGCCAGTAGAGGGGGGGCTGGAGCTACAGGTCCAGCACCAACCCCCTGCCAGTAGAGGGGGCTGGAGCTACAGGTCCAGCATCAACCCTCTGCCAGTAGAGGGGGGCTGGAGTCTTCATTTTTAGGACCAACCCCCTGCCAGTAGAGGGGGGGGGGCAGGCGCTATAGATCCAGGGTCAACCCCCTGCCAGTAGAAAGGAGCTGAAGCTACAGGTTCAGCACCAACCCCCTGCCAGTAGAGGGGGCTGGAGCTACATTTCCAGCACCAATCCCCTGCCAGTAGAGGGGGGCCGGAGCTACAGGTCCAGGACCAACCCCCTGCCAGTAGAGGGGGGCTGGAGCTACAGGTCCAGCACTAACCCTCTGCCAGTAGAGGGGGGTGGAGCTACAGGTCCAGCACCAAGTCCCTGCCAGAAGAGTGGGAAGGAACTGCAGGTTCAGCACCAACCCCCTGCCAGAAGAGGGGGGGGGGACTGGAGCTACAGGTCCATCATCAATCCCCTGCTGGTACAGGGGGGCTGGAGCTACAGGTCAAGCACCAACCCCCTGCCAGTAGAGAAGGGGCTGGAGCTATAGGTTCAGCAACAACCCCCTGCCACTAGAGGGGGCTGGAACTACAGATCCAGGGCCAACCCCCATGCCAGTAGAGGAGTGCTTGAGCTACAGGTGCAGGACCACCCCCCCCCCCCTGCCAGTAGAGGAGGGCTGAAGCTAAATCTTCAGCACCAACCTCCAGCCAGTAGAGGGGGGCTGGAGCTACAGGTCCAGCACTAACCCCCTGCCAGTAGAAGAGGGCTAGATCTACAGGTCCAGCACCAACCTCCTGCCAGTAGAGGGGGGCTGGAGCTACAGGTTCAGCACCAACCCCCTGCCAGTAGAGGGGGGAGGCTGGAGCTACAGGTCCAGCACCAACCCCTTGCCAGAAGAGGGGGGGGGCTGGAGCTACAGGTCCAAGACCAACCGCCCCCTGCCAGTAGAGGGGGCTGGAGCTACTGGTCCATCATCAATCCCCTGCTAGTACAGGGTTGCTGGAGGTCCATGACCACCCCCCTGCCAGTAGAGGGGGCTGGATCTACAGGTCGAGCATCAACCCGGTGCCAGGAGAGGAGGGCTGGAGCTACAGGTCCAGCTTCAACCCCCTGCCATTAGAGGTGAGGGTGACTAGAGCTACAGGTCCAGCAGGAATCCCCTGCCAGGAGAGGGAGCTGGAGCTACAGATTCAGGGCCAACCCCCTGCCAGTAGAAGAGAGCTAGAGCTACAGGTCCAGCACCAACCCCCCTGCTAGTAGAGGGGGGCTGGGTCTACAGGTCCAGCACCAACCTCCTGCCAGTAGAGGGGGGCTGGAGCTACAGGCCCAGCACCAACCCCCTGCCAGTAGAGGGGGGCTGGAGCTACAGGTCCAGCTCCAACCCCCTGCCAGTAGAGGGGGGCTGGAGCTACAGGTCCAGCACCAATCCCCCTGCCAGTAGAGGGGGCTGGAGCTACAGGTCCAGCGTCAACCCTCTGCCGGTAGAGGGGGGTTGGAGTCTTCATTTCCATGACCAACCCCCTGCCAGTAGAGGGGGGGCTGGCGCTACAGATCCAGGGTCAATCCCCTGCCAGTAGAAGGGAGCTGGAGCTGCAGGTTTAGCACCAACCCCCTGCCAGTAGAGGGGGCAGGAGCTACAGGTCCAGCAGGAATCCCCTGCCAGTAAAGGGGGGAGGCTGGAGCTACAGGTCCAGGACCAACCCCCTGTCAGTAGAGGGGGGCTGGAGCTACAAATTCAGGGCCAATCCCCTGCCAGTAGAGGGGAGCTAGAGCTACAGGTCCAGCACTAACCCCCTGCCAGTAGAGGGGGGGTGGAGCTACAGGTCCAGCACCAACTCCCTGCCAGTAGAGGGGGCTGGAGCTATAGGTGAAGCACCAAATCCCTGCCAGTAGAGTGGGAAGGAACTGCAGGTTCAGCACCAACCCCCTGCCAGAAGAGGGGGGCTGGAGCTACAGGTCCATCATCAATCCCCTGCTAGTACAGGGGGGCTGGAGCTACAGGTCCATGACCACCCCCCCCTGCCAGTAGATGGGGCTGGAGCTACAGGTCAAGCACCAACCCCCTGCCAGTAGAGAAGGGGCTTGAGCTATTGGTTCAGCAACAACCCCCTGCCACCAGAGGGGGCTGGAGCTACAGTTCCAGGGCCAACCCCCTGCCAGTAGAGGAGTGCTTGAGCTACAGGTGCAGGACCACCCCCCCTGCCAGTACAGGGGGCTGGATCTACAGGTCGAGCATCAACCCGGTGCCAGGAGAGGAGGGCTGGAGCTACAGGTCCAGCTTCAACCCCCTGCCATTAGCGGTGTGGGGGACTAGAGCTACAGGTCCAGCAGGAATCCCCTTGCCATGAGAGGGGGCTGGAGCTACAGTTTCAGGGCCAACCCCCTGCCAGTAGAGGGGAGCTAGAGCTACAGGTCCAGCACCAACCCCTTGCCAGTAGAGGGGGGCTGGAGCTACAGGTCCAGCACCAACCCCCTGCTAGTAGAGGGGGGCTGGATCTACAGGTCCAGCACCAACCCCCTGCCAGTAGAGGGGGGCTGGAGCTACAGGTCCAGCACCAACCCCCTGCTAGTAGAGGGGGGCTGGATCTACAGGTCCAGCACCAACCCCTTGCCAGTAGAGGGGGGCTGGAGCTACAGGTCCAGCATCAACCCCCTGCCATTAGAGGTAGCCTGTAGCTACAGGTCCAGCACCAACCCCCTGCCAGTAGAGGGGGGCTGGAGCTACAGGTCAAGCGCCGACTCCCTGCCAGTAGAGGGGGGGAAGGAACTGCAGGTTCAGCACCAACCCCCTGCCAGTAGAAGGGGGTTGGAGCTACAGGTCCAGCAACAACCCCCTGCCAGTAGAAGGAGGTTGGAGCTACAGGTCCAGCAACAACCCCCTGCCAGCAGAGAAGGGGCTTGAGCTATAGGTTCAACAACAACCCCCTGCCAGTAGAGGGGGGCTGGTTCTACAGGTTCAGGGCCAACCCCCTGCCAGTAGAGGAGTGCTTGAGTTACAGGTGCAGGACCACCCCCCCTGCCAGTAGAGGAGGGCTGGAGCTAAAGCTACAGCACCAACCTCCTGCCAGTAGATGGGGGCTGGAGCTACAAGTCCAGCACCAACCCCCTGCCAGTAGAGGAAGGCTGGAGCTACAGGTCCAGCACCAACCTCCTGCCAGTAGAGGGGGGGCTAGAGCTACAGGTCAAGCGCCAACCCCCAGCCAGTAAAGGGGGGGCTTGAGCTATAGGTCTAGCAACAACCCCTCTTGCCAGTACAGGGGGGCTGAAGCTACAGGTCCAGCAGCAACCCCCTGCTAGTAGAGGGGGGCTGGAGCTACAGGTCCAACACCAACCCCCCTGCCAGTAGAGGGGGGCTGGTTCTACAGGTTCAGCATCAACCCCCTGCCAGTAGAGGGGGGCTGGAGCTAAAGGTCCAACACCAACCCCCTGCCAGTAGAGGGGGGCTGGAGCTACAGGTTCAGCATCAACCCCCTGCCAGTAGAGGGGGCTGGAGCTACAGGTCCAGCTCCAACCCCCTGCCAGTAGAGGGGGGCTGGAGCTACAGGTCCAGCACCAACCCCCTGCCAGTAGAGGGGGGCTGGAGCTACAGGTCAAGCGCCGACTCCCTGCCAGTAGAGGGGGGGAAGGAACTGCAGGTTCAGCACCAACCCCCTGCCAGTAGAAGGGGGTTGGAGCTACAGGTCCAGCAACAACCCCCTGCCAGTAGAAGGAGGTTGGAGCTACAGGTCCAGCACCAACTCCCTACCTACTAGTGGAAGAGGGCTGGAGCTACAGGTCCAGCACCAACCCCCTACCTAATAGTGGAGGTGGGCTGGAGCTACAGGTCAAGCACCAACGCCCTACCTACTAGTGGAGGTGGGCTGGAGCTACAGGTCCAGCACCAACCCCCTGCCAGTAGAGGGGGGGCTGCAGCTACAGGTCCAGCACCAACCACCTGCCAGTAGAGGGGGGGCTGGAGCTACAGTTCCAACATCAACCCCCTGCCAGTAGAGGGGAGCTGGAGCTTCAGGTCCAGCACCAACCCCCTGCCAGTACAGAGGGGCTGGAGCTACAGATCCAGCACCAACCCCCTGCCAGTAGACGGGGGGTGGAGCTACAGGTCTTGCACCAACCCTCTGCCAGTAGAGTTGGGCTGGAGCTACAGGTCCAGAACCAAAACCCTGCCAATAAAGGGGGGCTGGAGCTACAGGTCCAGCAACAACCCCCTGCCAGTAGAGGAGGGCTGGAGCTACAGGTCCAGCCCCAACCCCCTGCTAGTAGGGGGGGGGGCTGGAGCTACAGGTCCAGCACCAACCCCCTGCCGGTAGAGGGGGCTGGAGCTACAGGTCCAGCATCAATCCCCTGCCAGTAGATGGGGTTGGAGCTACAGGTCGAGCACCAACACCCTGACAGTAGAGGTAGCCTGGAGCTACAGGTCCAGCCCCAACCCCCTGCCAGTAGAGGGGGGCTGGAGCTACAGGTCTAGTACCAATCTCCTGCCAGTAGATAGGGGATGGAGCTACAGGTCCAGCACCAATCCCCTGCCAGTAGAGGGGGGGCTGAAGCTACAGGTCCAGCACCAACCCCCTGCCAGTAGAAGACGGCTGGTGCTACAGGGCCAGCACCAATCCCCTGCCAGTGGAGGGGGGGGGGCTGAAGCTACTGGTCCAACATCAACCCCTCTGCCATTAGAGGGGGGCTGGAGCTACAGGTCCAGCACCAACCACTTGCCATTAGAGGAGGGCTGGAGCTACAGGTCCAGCACCAACCACCTGCCATTAGAGTCGAGGCTGGAGCTACAGGTCCAGGACCAACCCCCTGCCAGTAGAGGGGAGGCTGGAGCTACAGGTCCAGCACCAACCCCCTGCCAGTTGAGGGGAGGCTGGAGCAACAGGTCCAGCATCAACCCTCTGCCAGTAGAGGGGGGGCTGGAGCTACAGGTCCAGCACCATCCCCCTGCCAGTAGAGGGGGGGCTGTAGCTACAGGTCCAGCACCAACCCCCTGCCAGTAGAGGTGGGGCTGGAGCTTCAGGTCCAGCACCATCTCCCTGCCAGTAGAGGGGGGCTGGAGCTACAGGTCCAGCACCAACCCACTGCCAGTAGAGAGGGGCCTGGAGCTACAGGTCCAGCAGCGACCCTCTGCCAGTAGAGGGGGGGCTGGATCTACAGGTTCAGCACCAACCCCCTGCCAGTAGAGGGGGGCTGGGGCTACAGGTCCAGCACCAATCCCCTGCCAGTAGAGGGGGGCTGGAGCTACAGGTCCAGCACCAACCCTCTGCCAGTAGAGGGGGGCTGGAGCTACAGGTCCAGCACCAACCCCCTGCCAGTAGAGGGGGGGTGGAGCTACAGGTCCAGCACCAACCCCCTGCCAGTAGAGGGGGTCTGGAGCTACAGGTCCTGGTTATCTTGGTTATGTTGAGAGGATTTCGGGGCTTATTGTGTCCCCGCGGCCCTGTCCTCGGCCAGGCCTCCACCCCCAGGAAGCAGCCCGTGACAGCCGACTAACACCCAGGTACCTATTTTACTGCTAGGTAACAGGGGCATAGGGTGAAAGAAACTCTGCCCATTGTTTCTCGCCGGCGCCTGGGATCGAACCCAGGACCACAGGATCACAAATCCAGCATGCTGTCCGCTCGGCCGATCGGCTCCCTCCCGAGCCGAGTCCGCTCGGCTCGACCGGTTTCCCAGCACCAACTCCCTGCCAGTAGAGGGGGGCTGGAGCTAAAGGTCCAGCACAGCACCATCCCCCTGCCAGTAGAGGGGGGGCTGGAGCTACAGGTCCAACATCAACCCCCTGCCAGTAGAGGGGGGCTGGAGCTACAGGTCCAGCACCAACCCCCTACCTACTAGTGGAGGTGGGCTGGAGCTACAGGTCCAGCACCAACACCCTACCTAATAGTGGAGGTGGGCTGGAGCTACAGGTCCAGCACCAACCCCCTACCTACTAGTGGAGGTGGGCTGGAGCTACAGGTCCAGAACCAACCCCCTGCCAGTAGAGGGGGGGCTGGAGCTACAGGTCCAGCACCAACCACCTGCCAGTAGAGGGGGGGCTGGAGCTACAGTTCCAACATCAACCCCATGCCAGTACAGAGGGGCTGGAGCTACAGGTCCAGCACCAACCCCCTGCCAGTAGAGGGGGCTGGAGCTACAGGTCCAGCACCAACCCCATGCCAGTAGAGGAGGGCTGGAGCTACAGGTCCAGCACCAACCCACTGCCGGTAGAGGGGGCTGGAGCTACAGGTCCAGCATCAATCCCCTGCCAGTAGAGGGGGGTTGGAGCTACAGGTCCAACACCAACCTCCTGACAGTAGAGGTAGCCTGGAGCTACAGGTCCAGCCCCAACCCCCTGCCAGTAGAGGGGGGCTGGAGCTACAGGTCTAGTACCAATCTCCTGCCAGTAGATAGGGGCTGGAGCTACGGGTCCAGCACCAACTCTCTGCCAGTAGAGGGGGGCTGGAGCTACAGGTCTAGCACTAACCCCCTGCCAGTAGAGGGGGGGGGGCTGGAGCAACAGTTCCAGGACCAACCCCCCCCTGCCAGTAGAGGGGGGGGGGAGGCTGGAGCTACAGGTCCAGCATCAACCCCCTGCCAGTAGAGGGGGGCTGGGGATACTGGTCCAGCACCATCCCCCTGCCAGTAGAGGGGGGGCTGGAGCTACAGGTCCAACATCAACCCCCTGCCAGTAGAGAGGGCCTGAGCTTCAGGTTCAGCACCAACCCCCTGCCAGTAGAGGGGGGCTGGAGCTTCAGGTTCAGCACCAACCCCCTGCCAGTAGAGGGGGGCTGGAGCTGCAGGTCCAGCACCAACCCCCTACCTACTAGTGGAGGTGGGCTGGAGCTACAGGTCCAGCACCAACCCCCTGCCAGTAGAGGGGGGGCTGGAGCTACAGGTCCAGCACCAACCACCTGCCAGTAGAGGGGGGGGCTGGAGCTACAGTTCCAACATCAATCCCCTGCCAGTAGAGGGGGTTGGAGCTACAGGTCCAGCACCAACCCCCTGACAGTGGAGGGGGGGTGGAGCTACAGGTCCAGCCCCAACCCCCTGCCAGTAGAGGGGGCTGGAGCTACAGGTCTAGTACCAATCTCCTGCCAGTAGATAGGGGTAGGAGCTACAGGTCCAGCACCAACTCTCTGCCAGTAGAGGGGGGCTGGAGCTACAGGTCTAGCACTAACCCCCTGCCAGTAGAGGGGGGGGGGTGCTGGAGCTACAGTTCCAGGACCAACCCCCCCTGCCAGTAGAGGGGGGGGGGAGGCTGGAGCTACAGGTCCAGCATCAACCCCCTGCCAGTAGAGGGGGGTTGGGGATACTGGTCAAGCATCAACCCCCTGCCAGTAGAGCGGGGCTGGAGCTATAGGTCCAGTCACAACCCCCCCCCCCCTTTCCAGTAGAGGGGGGGGGGCTGGAGCTACAGGTCCAGCAACAACCACCCCCCCCCTACCAGTAGAAGGGGGCTGGAGCAACAAGTCCTGAACCAACCCCCTGCCAGTAGAGGGGGGAGGGGGGGCTGGAGCTACAGGTCCAGAATCAACCCATGCCAGTAGAGGGGGCTGGAGCTGCAGGTCCGGGACCAACCCCCTGCCAGTAGATGGGGGCTGGAGCTACAGGTCCAGCACCAACCCCCTGCCAGTAGAGGGGGACTGAAGCTCCAGGTTCAGCATCAACCCCCTGCCAGTAGAGGGGGGCTGGAGCTACAGGTCCAGCACCAACCCCCTGCTAGTAGAGGAGGGCTGGAGCTACAGGTCCAGCACCAACCCCCTGCCAGTAGAGGGGGGCTGGAGCTACAGGTCCAGCACCAACCCCCTGCCAGTAAAGTGGGGCTGGAGCTACAGGTCCAGCACCAACCCCCTGCCAGTAGAGGGGGGCTGGAGCTACAGGTCCAGCACCAACCCCTTGCCAGTAGAGGGGGGCTGGAGCTACAGGTCCAGCACCAAATCCCTGCCAGTAGAGGAGGGCTGGAGCTACAGGTCCAGCACCAACCCCCTGCCAGTAGAGGGGGGCTGGAGCTACAGGTCCAGCACCAACCCCCTGCCAGTAGAGGGGGGCTGGAGCTACAGGTCCAGCACCAACCCCCTGCCAGTAGAGGAGGGCTGGAGCTACAGGTCCAGCACCAACCCCCTGCCAGTAGAGGGGGTCTGGAGCTATAGGTCCAGCACCAACCCCCTGCCAGTAGAGGGGGGCTTAAGCTACAGGTCCAGCACCAACTCCCTGCCAGTAGAGGAGGGCTGGAGCTACAGGTCCAACACCAACCCCCTGCCAGTAGAGGGGGGCTTAAGCTACAGGTCCAGCACCAACCCCCTGCCAGTAGAGGGGGGCTGGAGCTACAGGTCCAGCACCAACCCCCTGCCAGTAGAGGGGGGCTGGAGCTACAGGTCCAGCACCAACCCCCTGCCAGTAGAGGGGGGCTGGAGCTACAGGTCCAGCACCAACCCCCTGCCAGTAGAGGGGAGCTTAAGCTACAGGTCCAGCAACAACCCCCTGCCAGTAGAGGAGGGCTGGAGCTACAGGTCCAGCACCAACCCCCTGCCAGTAGAGGGGGGCTGGAGCTACAGGTCCAGCACCAACCCCCTGCCAGTAGAGGGGGGCTGGAGCTACAGGTCCAGCACCAACCCCCTGCCAGTAGAGGTGGGGCTGGAGCTTCAGGTCCAGCACCATCTCCCTGCCAGTAGAGGGGGGGGGGGGTGGAGCTACAGGTCCAGCACCAACCCCCTGCCAGTAGAGGGGGGGCTGGAGCTACAGGTCCAGCACCAACCCACTGCCAGCTAGTAGAGAGGGGCCTGGAGCTACAGGTCCAGCAGCGACCCTCTGCCAGTAGAGGGGGGGCTGGATCTACAGGTTCAGCACCAACCCCCTGCCAGTAGAGGGGGGCTGGAGCTACAGGTCCAGCACCAATCCCCTGCCAGTAGAGGGGGGCTGGAGCTACAGGTCCAGCACCAACCCTCTGCCAGTAGAGGGGGGGCTGGAGCTACAGGTCCAGCACCAACCCCCTGCCAGTAGAGGGGGGGCTGGATCTACAGGTTCAGCAACAACCCTCTGCCTGTAGAGGGGGGCTGGAGCTACAGGTCCAACACCAGCCCCCTGCCAGTAGATGGGCGCTGAAGCTACAGGTCCAGCACCCGTCCCCTGCCAGTACATGGGTTGGGGGGCTGGAGCTTCTGGTTCAGCACCAACCCCCAGCCTGTAGAGGGGGGGGGGCTGGAGCTACAGGTCCAGCACCAACCCCCTGCCAGTAGAGGGGGGCTGGAGCTACAGGTCCAGCACCAACCCCCTGCCAGTAGAGGGGGTCTGGAGCTACAGGTCCTGGTTATCTTGGGTATGTTGAGAGGATTTCGGGGCTTATAGTGTCCCCGCGGCCCTGTCCTCGACCAGGCCTCCACCCCCAGGAAGCAGCCCGTGACAGCCGACTAACACCCAGGTACCTATTTTACTGCTAGGTAACAGGGGCATAGGGTGAAAGAAACTCTGCCCATTGTTTCTCGCCGGCGCCTGGGATCGAACGCAGGACCACAGGATCACAAATCCAGCATGCTGTCCGCTCGGCCGATCGGCTCCCTCCCGAGCCGAGTCCGCTCGGCTCGACCGGCTTCCCAGCACCAACTCCCTGCCAGTAGAGAGGGGCTGGAGCTAAAGGTCCAGCACAGCACCATCCCCCTGCCAGTAGAGTGGGGGCTGGAGCTACAGGTCCAATATCAACCCCCTGCCAGTAGAGGGGGGCTGAGCTACAGGTCCAGCACCAACCCCCTGCCAGTAGAGGGGGGCTGGAGCTACAGGTCCAGCACCAACCCCCTGCCAGTAGAGGGGGGCTGAGCTTCAGGTTCAGCACCAACCCCCTGCCAGTAGAGGGGGGCTGGAGCTATAGGTCCAGCACCAACCCCCTACCTACTAGTGGAGGTGGGCTGGAGCTACAGGTCCAGCACCAACCCCCTACCTACTAGTGGAGGTGGGCTGGAGCTACAGGTCCAGCATCAACCCCCTTACAGTAGAGGGGGGCTGAGCTTCAGGTTCAGCACCAACCCCCTGCCAGTAGAGGGGGGCTGGAGCTACAGGTCCAGCACCAACCCCCTACCTACTAGTGGAGGTGGGCTGGAGCTACAGGTCCAGCACCAACCCCCTACCTACTAGTGGAGGTGGGCTGGAGCTACAGGTCCAGCACCAACCCCCTACCTACTAGTGGAGGTGGGCTGGAGCTACAGGTCCAGCACCAACCCCCTGCCAGTAGAGGGGGGGCTGGAGCTACAGGTCCAGCACCAACCACCTGCCAGTAGAGGGGGGGCTGGAGCTACAGTTCCAACATCAACCCCCTGCCAGTAGAGGGGGGCTGGAGCTTCAGGTCCAGCACCAACCCCCTGCCAGTACAGAGGGGCTGGAGCTACAGGTCCAGCACCAACCCCCTGCCAGAAGAGGGGGGCTGGAGCTACAGGTCCAGCACCAACCCCATGCCAGTAGAGGAGGGCTGGAGCTACAGGTCCAGCACCAACCCCCTGCCGGTAGAAGGGGCTGGAGCTACAGGTCCAGCATCAATCCCCTGCCAGTAGAGGGGGGTTGGAGCTACAGGTCCAACACCAACCCCCTGACAGTAGAGGTAGCCTGGAGCTACAGGTCCAGCCCCAACCCCCTGCCAGTAGAGGGGGGCTGGAGCTACAGGTCTAGTACCAATCTCCTGCCAGTAGATAGGGGCTGGAGCTACAGGTCCAGCACCAACTCTCTGCCAGTAGAGGGGGCTGGAGCTACAGGTCTAGCACTAACCCCCTGCCAGTAGAGGGGGGTGGGGGGGTGCTGGAGCTACAGTTCCAGGACCAACCCCCCCTGCCAGTAGAGGGGGGGGGAGGCTGGAGCTACAGGTCCAGCATCAACCCCCTGCCAGTAGAGGGGGGCTGGGGATACTGGTCCAGCACCATCCCCCTGCCAGTAGAGGGGGGGCTGGAGCTACAGGTCCAACATCAACCCCTTGCCAGTAGAGGGGGCCTGAGCTTCAGGTTCAGCACCAACCCCCAGCCAGTAGAGGGGGGCTGGTGCTACAGGTCCAGCACCAACCCCCTACCTAATAGTGGAGGTGGGCTGGAGCTACAGGTCCAGCACCAACCCCCTACCTACTAGTGGAGGTGGGCTGGAGCTACAGGTCCAGCACCAACCCCCTACCTAATAGTGGAGGTGGGCTGGAGCTACAGGTCCAGCACCAACCCCCTACCTACTAGTGGAGGTGGGCTGGAGCTACAGGTCCAGCACCAACCCCCTGCCAGTAGAGGGGGGGCTGGAGCTACAGGTCCAGCACCAACCCCATGCCAGTAGAGGGGGGGCTGGAGCTACAGGTCCAGCACCAACCACCTGCCAGTAGAGGGGGGGCTGGAGCTACAGGTCCAGCACCAACCACCTGCCAGTAGAGGGGGGGCTGGAGCTACAGTTCCAACATCAACCCCCTGCCAGTAGAGGGGGGCTGGAGCTTCAAGTCCAGCACCAACCCCCTGCCAGTACTGAGGGGCTGGAGCTACAGGTCCAGCACCAACCCCCTGCCAGTAGAGTTGGGCTGGAGCTACAGGTCCAGAACCAACACCCTGCCAGTAGAGGGGGGCTGGAGCTACAGGTCCAGCAACAACCCCCTGCCAGTAGAAGAGGGCTGGAGCTATAGGTCCAGCCCCAACCCCCTGCTAGTAGGGGGGGGGGCTGGAGCTACAGGTCCAGCACCAACCCCTGCCAGTAGAAGGGGGCTGGAGCTACAGGTCCAGCACCAACCCCCTGCCGGTAGAGGGGGCTGGAGCTACAGGTCCAGCATCAATCCCCTGCCAGTAGAGGGGGTTGGAGCTACAGGTCCAGCACCAACACCCTGACAGTAGAGGTAGCCTGGAGCTACAGTTCCAGCCCCAACCCCCTGCCAGTAGAGGGGGGCTGGAGCTCCAGGTATAGTACCAATCTCCTGCCAGTAGATAGCGGCTGGAGCTACAGGTCCAGCACCAATCCCCTGCCAGTAGAGGGGGGGCTGAAGCTACAGGTCCAGCACCAACCCCCTGCCAGTAGAAGACGGCTGGTGCTACAGGGCCAGCACCAATCCCCTGCCAGTAGAGGGGGGGCTGAAGCTACTGGTCCAATATCAACCCCTCTGCCATTAGAGGGGGGCTGGAGCTACAGGTCCAGCACCAACCACCTGCTATTAGAGGAGGGCTGGAGCTACAGGTCCAGCACCAACCACCTGCCATTAGAGTCGAGGCTGGAGCTACAGGTCCAGGACCAACCCCCTGCCAGTAGAGGGAAGGCTGGAGCTACACGTCCAGCACCAACCCCCTGCCAGTAGAGGGGAGGCTGGAGCAACAGGTCCAGCATCAACCCTCTGCCAGTAGAGGGGGGCTGGAGCTACAGGTCCAGCACCATCCCCCTGCCAGTAGAGGGGGGGCTGGAGCTACACGTCCAGCACCAACCCCCTGCCAGTAGAGGGGAGGCTGGAGCAACAGGTCCAGCATCAACCCTCTGCCAGTAGAGGGGGGCTGGAGCTTCAGGTCTAGCACCATCTCCCTGCCAGTAGAGGGGGGGTGGAGCTACAGGTCCAGCAGCGACCCTCTGCCAGTAGAGGTGGGGCTGGAGCTTCAGGTCCAGCACCATCTCCCTGCCAGTAGAGGGGGGGTGGAGCTACAGGTCCAGCACCAGCCCCTTGCCAGTAGAGGGGGGCTGGAGCTACAGGTCCAGCACCAACCCACTGCCAGTAGAGAGGGGCCTGGAGCTACAGGTCCAGCAGCGACCCTCTGCCAGTAGAGGGGGGGCTGGATCTACAGGTTCAGCACCAACCCCCTGCCAGTAGAGGGGGGCTGGAGCTTCAGGTCCAGCACCAATCCCCTGCCAGTAGAGAGGGGCTGGAGCTACAGGTCCAGCACCAACCCTCTGCCAGTAGAGGGGGGGCTGGAGCTACAGGTCCAGCACCAACCCCCTGCCAGTAGAGGGGGGCTGGATCTACAGGTTCAGCACCAACCCCCTGCCAGTAGATGGGCGCTGAAGCTACAGGTCCAGCATCCGTCCCCTGCCAGTACATGGGATGGGCGGCTGGAGCTTCTGGTTCAGCACCAACCCCCTGTCTGTAGAGGGGGGTGGCTGGAGCTACAGGTCCAGCACCAACCCCCTGCCAGTAGAGGGGGGCTGGAGCTACAGGTCCAGCACCAACCCCCTGCCAGTAGAGGGGGTCTGGAGCTACAGGTCCAGCACCAACCCCCTACCTACTAGTGGAGGTGGGCTGGAGCTACAGGTCCAGCACCAACCCCCTGCCAGTAGAGGGGGGGCTGGAGCTACAGGTCCAGCACCAAACACCTGCCAGTAGAGGGGGTCTGGAGCTACAGGTCCTGGTTATCTTGGTTATGTTGAGAGGATTTCGCGGCTTATAGTGTCCCCGCGGCCCTGTCCTCGACCAGGCCTCCACCCCCAGGAAGCAGCCCGTGACAGCCGACTAACACCCAGGTACCTATTTTACTGCTAGGTAACAGGGGCATAGGGTGAAAGAAACTCTGCCCTTTGTTTCTCGCTGGCGCCTGGGATCGAACCCAGGACCACAGGATCACAAATCCAGCATGCTGTCCGCTCGGCCGATCGGCTCCCTCCCGAGCCGAGTCCGCTCGGCTCGCCCGGCTTCCCAGCACCAACTCCCTGCCAGTAGAGGGGGGCTGGAGCTAAAGGTCCAGCACAGCACCATCCCCCTGCCAGTAGAGGGGGGGGCTGGAGCTACAGGTCCAACATCAACCCCCTGCCAGTAGAGGGGGGCTGAGCTTCAGGTTCAGCACCAACCCCCTGCCAGTAGAGGGGGGCTGGAGCTACAGGTCCAGCACCAACCCCCTGCCAGTAGAGAGGGGCTGGAGCTACAGGTCCAGCACCAACCCCCTACCTACTAGTGGAGGTGGGCTGGAGCTACAGGTCCAGCACCAACCCCCTACCTAATAGTGGAGGTGGGCTGGAGCTACAGGTCCAGCACCAACCCCCTACCTACTAGTGGAGGTGGGCTGGAGCTACAGGTCCAGCACCAACCCCCTGCCAGTAGAGGGGGGCTGGAGCTACAGGTCCAGAACCAACCACCTGCCAGTAGAGGGGGGGCTGGAGCTACAGTTCCAACATCAACCCCCTGCCAGTAGAGGGGGGCTGGAGCTTCAGGTCCAGCACCAACCCCTTGCCAGTACAGAGGGGCTGGAGCTACAGGTCCACCACCAACCCCCTGCCAGTAGAGGGGGGGCTGGAGCTTCAGGTCCAGCACCAACCCCTTGCCAGTACAGAGGGGCTGGAGCTTTAGGTCCAGCACCAACCCCCTGCCAGTAGAGGGGGGGCTGGAGCTACAGGTCCAGCACCAACCACCTGCCAGTAGAGGGGGGGCTGGAGCTACAGTTCCAACATCAACCCCCTGCCAGTAGAGGGGGGCTGGAGCTTGAGGTCCAGCACCAACCCCCTGCCAGTACAGAGGGGCTGGAGCTACAGGTCCAGCACCAACCCCCTGCCAGTAGAGGGGGCTGGAGCTACAGGTCCAGCACCAACTCCATGCCAGTAGAGGAGGGCTGGAGCTAAAGGTCCAGCACCAACCCCCAGCCGGTAGAGGGGGCTGGAGCTACAGGTCCAGCATCAATCCCCTGCCAGTAGAGGGGGGTTGGAGCTACAGGTCCAACACCAACCCCCTGACAGTAGAGGTAGCCTGGAGCTACGGGTCCAGCCCCAACCCCCTGCCAGTAGAGGGGGGCTGGAGCTACAGGTCTAGCACTAACCCCCTGCCAGTAGAGGGGGGGGTGCTGGAGCTACAGTCCCCGGACCAACCCCCCCCCCCCTGCCAGTACAGGGGGGGGAGGCTGGAGCTACAGGTCCAGCATCAACCCCCTGCCAGTAGAGGGGGGGCTGGGGATACTGGTCCAGCACCATCCCCCTGCCAGTAGAGGGGGGGCTGGAGCTACAGGTCCAACATCAACCCCCTGCCAGTAGAGGGGGCCTGAGCTTCAGGTTCAGCACCAACCCCCTGCCAGTAGAGGGGGGCTGGAGCTACAGGTCCAGCACCAACCCCCTACCTACTAGTGGAGGTGGGCTGGAGCTACAGGTCCAGCACCAACCCCCTGCCAGTAGAGGGGGGGCTGGAGCTACAGGTCCAGCACCAACCACCTGCCAGTAGAGGGGGGGCTGGAGCTACAGTTCCAACATCAACCCCCTGCCAGTAGAGGGGGGCTGGAGCTTCAGGTCCAGCACCAACCCCCTGCCAGTACAGAGGGGCTGGAGCTACAGGTCCAGCACCAACCCCCTGCCAGTAGAGGGGGGTGGAGCTACAGGTCCAGAACCAACCCCCTGCCAGTAGAAGGGGGCTGGAGCTACAGGTCCAGCAACAACCCCCTGCTAGTAGGGGGGGGGGCTGGAGCTACAGGTCCAGCACCAACCCCTGCCAGTAGAAGGGGGCTGGAGCTACAGGTCCAGCACCAACCCCCTGCCGGTAGAGGGGGCTGGAGCTACAGGTCCAGCATCAATCCCCTGCCAGTAGAGGGGGTTGGAGCTACAGGTCCAGCACCAACACCCTGACAGTAGAGGTAGCCTGGAGCTACAGGTCCAGCCCCAACCCCCTGCCAGTAGAGGGGGGCTGGAGCTCCAGGTCTAGTACCAATCTCCTGCCAGTAGATAGCGGCTGGAGCTACAGGTCCAGCACCAATCCCCTGCCAGTAGAGGGGGGGCTGAAGCTACAGGTCCAGCACCAACCCCCTGCCAGTAGAAGACGGCTGGTGCTACAGGGCCAGCACCAATCCCCTGCCAGTAGAGGGGGGGCTGAAGCTACTGGTCCAATATCAACCCCTCTGCCATTAGAGGGGGGCTGGAGCTACAGGTCCAGCACCAACCACCTGCCATTAGAGGAGGGCTGGAGCTACAGGTCCAGCACCAACCACCTGCCATTAGAGTCGAGGCTGGAGCTACAGGTCCAGGACCAACCCCCTGCCAGTAGAGGGAAGGCTGGAGCTACACGTCCAGCACCAACCCCCTGCCAGTAGAGGGGAGGCTGGAGCAACAGGTCCAGCATCAACCCTCTGCCAGTAGAGGGGGGCTGGAGCTACAGGTCCAGCACCATCCACCTGCCAGTAGAGGGGGGGCTGTAGCTACAGGTCCAGCACCAACCCCCTGCCAGTAGAGGTGGGGCTGGAGCTTCAGGTCCAGCACCATCTCCCTGCCAGTAGAGGGGGGGTGGAGCTACAGGTCCAGCACCAGCCCCCTGCCAGTAGAGGGGGGCTTAAGCTACAGGTCCAGCACCAACCCCCTGCCAGTAGAGGGGGGCTGGAGCTACAGGTCCAGCACCAACCCCCTGCCAGTAGAGGGGGGGCTGAGCTTCAGGTTCAGCACCAACCCCTTGCCAGTAGAGGAGGGCTGGAGCTACAGGTTCAGCACCAACCCCCTGCCAGTAGAGGGGGGCTGGAGCTACAGGTCCAGCACCAACCCCCTGCCAGTAGAGGGGGGCTGGAGCTACAGGTCCAGCACCAACCCCCTGCCAGTAGAGGAGGGCTGGAGCTACAGGTCCAGCACCAACCCCCTGCCAGTAGAGGGGGGCTGGAGCTACAGGTCCAGCACCAACCCCCTGCCAGTAGAGGGGGGCTGGAGCTACAGGTTCAGCACCAACCCCCTGCCAGTAGAGGGGGGCTGGAGCTACAGGTCCAGCACCAACCCCTTGCCAGTAGAGGGGGGGCTGGAGCTACAGGTTCAGCACCAACCCCCTGCCAGTAGAGAGGGGCTGGAGCTACAGGTCCAGCACCAACCCTCTGCCAGTAGAGGGGGGGCTGGAGCTACAGGTCCAGCACCAACCCCCTGCCAGTAGAGGGGGGCTGGATCTACAGGTTCAGCACCAACCCTCTGCCTGTAGAGGGGGGCTGGAGCTACAGGTCCAACTCCAGCCCCCTGCCAGTAGATGGGCGCTGAAGCTACAGGTCCAGCATCCGTCCCCTGCCAGTACATGGGATGGGCGGCTGGAGCTTCTGGTTCAGCACCAACCCCCTGTCTGTAGAGGGGGGTGGCTGGAGCTACAGGTCCAGCACCAACCCCCTGCCAGTAGAGGGGGGCTGGAGCTACACGTCCAGCACCAACACCCTGCCAGTAGAGGGGGTCTGGAGCTACAGGTCCAGCACCAACCCCCTACCTACTAGTGGAGGTGGGCTGGAGCTACAGGTCCAGCACCAACCCCCTGCCAGTAGAGGGGGGGCTGGAGCTACAGGTCCAGCACCAAACACCTGCCAGTAGAGGGGGGCTGGAGCTACAGGTCCAGCACCAACTCCATGCCAGTAGAGGAGGGCTGGAGCTACAGGTCCAGCACCAACCCCCAGCCGGTAGAGGGGGCTGGAGCTACAGGTCCAGCATCAATCCCCTGCCAGTAGAGGGGGGTTGGAGCTACAGGTCCAACACCAACCCCCTGACAGTAGAGGTAGCCTGGAGCTACGGGTCCAGCCCCAACCCCCTGCCAGTAGAGGGGGGCTGGAGCTACAGGTCTAGTACCAATCTCCTGCCAGTAGATAGGGGCTGGAGCTACAGGTCCAGCACCAACTCTCTGCCAGTAGAGGGGGACTGGAGCTACAGGTCTAGCACTAACCCCCTGCCAGTAGAGGGGGGGGGTGCTGGAGCTACAGTTCCCGGACCAACCCCCCCCCTGCCAGTAGAGGTGGGGAGGCTGGAGCTACAGGTCCAGCATCAACCCCCTGCCAGTAGAGGGGGGCTGGGGATACTGGTCCAGCACCATTCCCCTGCCAGTAGAGGGGGGGCTGGAGCTACAGGTCCAACATCAACCCCCTGCCAGTAGAGGGGGCCTGAGCTTCAGGTTCAGCACCAACCCCCTGCCAGTAGAGGGGGGCTGGAGCTACAGGTCCAGCACCAACCCCCTACCTACTAGTGGAGGTGGGCTGGAGCTACAGGTCCAGCACCAACCCCCTGCCAGTAGAGGGGGGGCAGGAGCTACAGGTCCAGCACCAACCACCTGCCTGTAGAGGGGGGGCTGGAGCTACAGTTCCAACATCAACCCCCTGCCAGTAGAGGGGGGCTGGAGCTTCAGGTCCAGCACCAACCCCCTGCTAGTACAGAGGGGCTGGAGCTACAGGTCCAGCACCAACCCCCTGCCAGTAGAGGGGGGGTGGAGCTACAGGTCCAGAACCAACCCCCTGCCAGTAGAGGGGGGCTGGAGCTACAGGTCCAGCAACAACCCCCTGCCAGTAGAGGAGGGCTGGAGCTACAGGTCCAGCCCCAACCCCCTGCTAGTAGGGGGGGGGCCTGGAGCTACAGGTCCAGCACCAACCCCCTGCCAGTAGAGGGGGGCTGGAGCTACAGGTCCAGCACCAACCCCCTACCGGTAGAGGGGGCTGGAGCTACAGGTCCAGCATCAATCCCCTGCCAGTAGAGGGGGTTGGAGCTACAGGTCCAGCACCAACCCCCTGCCAGTAGAGGGGGGTTGGAGCTACAGGTCCAGCCCCAACCCCCTGCCAGTAGAGGGGGGCTGGAGCTACAGGTCTAGTACCAATCTCCTGCCAGTAGATAGGGGCTGGAGCTACAGGTCCAGCACCAACTCTCTGCCAGTAGAGGGGGGCTGGAGCTACAGGTCTAGCACTAACCCCCTGCCAGTAGAGGGGGGGTGGTGCTGGAGCTACAGTTCCAGGACCAACCCCCCCTGCCAGTAGAGGGGGGGGAGGCTGGAGCTACAGGTCCAGCATCAACCCCCTGCCAGTAGAGGGGGGCTGGGGATACTGGTCCAGCATCAACCCCCTGCCAGTAGAGCGGGGCTGGAGCTATAGGTCCAGACACAACCCCCCCCTTTCCAGTAGAGGGGGGGGGCTGGAGCTACAGGTCCAGCAACAACCACCCCCCCCCCCTACCAGTAGAAGGGGGCTGGAGCAACAAGTCCTGAACCAACCCCCTGCCAGTAGAGTGGGGAGGGGGGGCTGGAGCTACAGGTCCAGCATCAACCCCTGCCAGTAGAGGGGGCTGGAGCTGCAGGTCCGGGACCAACCCCCTGCCAGTAGATGGGGGCTGGAGCTACAGGTCCAGCACCAACCCCCTGCCAGTAGAGGGGGACTGAAGCTCAAGGTTCAGCATCAACCCCCTGCCAGTAGAGGGGGGCTGGAGCTACAGGTCCAGCACCAACCCCCTGCTAGTAGAGGAGGGCTGGAGCTACAGGTCCAGCACCAACCCCCTGCCAGTAGAGGAGGGCTGGAGCTACAGGTCCAGCACCAACCCCCTGCCAGTAGAGGAGGGCTGGAGCTACAGGTCCAGCACCAACCCCCTGCCAGTAGAGGGGGGCTGGAGCTACAGGTCCAGCACCAACCCCCTGCCAGTAGAGGGGGGCTGGAGCTACAGGTCCAGCACCAACCCCCTGCCAGTAGAGGAGGGCTGGAGCTAAAGGTCCAGCACCAAACCCCTGCCAGTAGAGGGGGGCTGGAGCTATAGGTCCAGCACCAACCCCCTGCCAGTAGAGGGGGGCTTAAGCTACAGGTCCAGCACCAACCCCCTGCCAGTAGAGGAGGGCTGGAGCTACAGGTCCAGCACCAACCCCCTGCCAGTAGAGGAGGGCTGGAGCTAAAGGTCCAGCACCAAACCCCTGCCAGTAGAGGGTGGCTGGAGCTATAGGTCCAGCACCAACCCCCTGCCAGTAGAGGGGGGCTTAAGCTACAGGTCCAGCACCAACCCCCTGCCAGTAGAGGAGGGCTGGAGCTACAGGTCCAGCACCAACCCCCTGCCAGTAGAGGGGGGCTGGAGCTACAGGTCCAGCACCAACCCCCTGCCAGTAGAGGGGGGCTGGAGCTACAGGTCCAGCACCAACCCCCTGCCAGTAGAGGGGGGCTGGAGCTACAGGTCCAGCACCAACCCCCTGCCAGTAGAGGGGGGCTTAAGCTACAGGTCCAGCACCAACCCCCTGCCAGTAGAGGATGGCTGGAGCTACAGGTCCAGCACCAACCCCCTGCCAGTAGAGGGGGGCTGGAGCTACAGGTCCAGCAACAACCCCCTGCCAGTAGAGGAGGGCTGGAGCTACAGGTCCAGCCCCAACCCCCTGCTAGTAGGGGGGGGGCCTGGAGCTACAGGTCCAGCACCAACCCCCTGCCAGTAGAGGGGGGCTGGAGCTACAGGTCCAGCACCAACCCCCTACCGGTAGAGGGGGCTGGAGCTACAGGTCCAGCATCAATCCCCTGCCAGTAGAGGGGGTTGGAGCTACAGGTCCAGCACCAACCCCCTGCCAGTAGAGGGGGGTTGGAGCTACAGGTCCAGCCCCAACCCCCTGCCAGTAGAGGGGGGCTGAGGCTACAGGTCTAGTACCAATCTCCTGCCAGTAGATAGGGGCTGGAGCTACAGGTCCAGCACCAACTCTCTGCCAGTAGAGGGGGGCTGGAGCTACAGGTCTAGCACTAACCCCCTGCCAGTAGAGGGGGGGGGGGTGCTGGAGCTACAGTTCCAGGACCAACCCCCCCTGCCAGTAGAGGGGGGGGAGGCTGGAGCTACAGGTCCAGCATCAACCCCCTGCCAGTAGAGGGGGGCTGGGGATACTGGTCCAGCATCAACCCCCTGCCAGTAGAGCGGGGCTGGAGCTATAGGTCCAGACACAACCCCCCCCTTTCCAGTAGAGGGGGGGGGGCTGGAGCTACAGGTCCAGCAACAACCACCCCCCCCCCTACCAGTAGAAGGGGGCTGGAGCAACAAGTCCTGAACCAACCCCCTGCCAGTAGAGGGGGGAGGGGGGGCTGGAGCTACAGGTCCAGCATCAACCCCTGCCAGTAGAGGGGGCTGGAGCTGCAGGTCCGGGACCAACCCCCTGCCAGTAGATGGGGGCTGGAGCTACAGGTCCAGCACCAACCCCCTGCCAGTAGAGGGGGACTGAAGCTCAAGGTTCAGCATCAACCCCCTGCCAGTAGAGGGGGGCTGGAGCTACAGGTCCAGCACCAACCCCCTGCTAGTAGAGGAGGGCTGGAGCTACAGGTCCAGCACCAACCCCCTGCCAGTAGAGGGGGGCTGGAGCTACAGGTCCAGCACCAACCCCCTGCCAGTAAAGGGGGGCTGGAGCTACAGGTCCAGCACCAACCCCCTGCCAGTAGAGGGGGGCTGGAGCTACAGGTCCAGCACCAACCCCCTGCCAGTAGAGGAGGGCTGGAGCTACAGGTCCAGCACCAACCCCCTGCCAGTAGAGGAGGGCTGGAGCTACAGGTCCAGCACCAACCCCCTGCCAGTAGAGGGGGGCTGGAGCTACAGGTCCAGCACCAACCCCCTGCCAGTAGAGGGGGGCTGGAGCTACAGGTCCAGCACCAACCCCCTGCCAGTAGAGGAGGGCTGGAGCTAAAGGTCCAGCACCAAACCCCTGCCAGTAGAGGGGGGCTGGAGCTATAGGTCCAGCACCAACCCCCTGCCAGTAGAGGGGGGCTTAAGCTACAGGTCCAGCACCAACCCCCTGCCAGTAGAGGAGGGCTGGAGCTACAGGTCCAGCACCAACCCCCTGCCAGTAGAGGGGGGCTGGAGCTACAGGTCCAGCACCAACCCCCTGCCAGTAGAGGGGGGCTGGAGCTACAGGTCCAGCACCAACCCCCTGCCAGTAGAGGGGGGCTGGAGCTACAGGTCCAGCACCAACCCCCTGCCAGTAGAGGGGGGCTTAAGCTACAGGTCCAGCAACAACCCCCTGCCAGTAGAGGAGGGCTGGAGCTACAGGTCCAGCACCAACCTCCTGCCAGTAGAGGGGGGCTGGAGCTACAGGTCCAGCACCAACCCCCTGCCAGTAGAGGGGGGCTGGAGCTACAGGTCCAGCACCAACCCCCTGCCAGTAGAGGGGGGCTGGAGCAACAGGTCCAGCACTCTGTCAGTAGGTACTTTCCGTGACTGGCTTCAGTTTATGTATAGTGTAATGATTGTGATGAATGTGGAAGGTGTGGTTGACTGATAATGGGGCTGACACTGACCACAGGTGATAATGGGGCTGACACTGACCACAGGTGATAATGGGGCTGACACTGACCACAGGTGATAATGGGGCTGACACTGACCACAGGTGATAATGGGGCTGACACTGTCCACAGGTGATAATGGGGCTGACACTGTCCACAGGTGACAATGGAGCTGTCACTGTCCACATGTGACAATGGAGCTGTCACTGTCCACAGGTGACAATAGGGCTGACACTGACCAACGTGACATTGGGGCTGACACTGACCACAGGTGACAATTGGGCTGACACTGACCACAGGTGATAATGGTGGTGACACTCTCCACAGGTGACAATGGGGCTGACACTGTCCACAGGTGACAATGGGGCTGACACTGTCCACCGGTGACAATGGAGCTATCACTGTCCAGAGGTGACAATGGGGCTGACACTGACCACAGGTGATAATAGGCTGACACTGATCACAGGTGATAATGGAGCTGACACTGTCCACAGGTGATAATGGGGTTGACACTGACCACAGGTGATAATAGGCTGACACTGACCACAGGTGATAATGGGGCTGACACTGTCCACAGGTGATAATGGGGCTGACACTGACCACAGGTGATAATGGGGCTGACACTGACCGCAAGTGATAATGGGACTGACACTGTCCACAGGTGATAATGGGGCTGACACTGACCACAGGTGATATTGTGGCTGACACTGACCACAGACGATAATGCGGCTGACATTGACCACTGATAATAATGGGGCTGACACTTGCTACAGGTGATAATGGGGCTGACACTGACCACAGGTGATAATGGGACTGACACTGACCACAGGTGATATTGGGGCTGACACTGTCCACAGGTGATAATGGGGCTGACACTGACCACAGGTGATAATGGGGCTGACACTGACCACAGGTGATAATGGGGCGCAGACTGACCACAGGTGATAATGGGGCTGACACTGACCACAGGTGATAATGGGGCTGACACTGACCACAGGTGATAATGGGGCTGACACTGACCACAGGTGATAATGGGGCTGACACTGCTCACAGGTGATAATGGGGCTGACACTGACCACAGGTGATAATGGGGCGCAGACTGACCACAGGTGATAATGGGGCTCAGATTGACCACAGGTGATAATGGGGCTCAGACTGACCACAGGTGATAATGGGGCTGACACTGCTCACAGGTGATAATGGGGCGCAGACTGTCCACAGGTGATAATGGGGCTCAGATTGACCACAGGTGATAATGGGGCTGACACTGACCACAGGTGATAATGGGGCTGACTCTGTCCACAGGTTGAGGACCTCCGCAGGATGAGGGAGCCCGTCAAGAGGCTGGTGGAGGCTGGCCGGGTGTTGGCCGTCCAGGAAGACCAAGATGGCCGCCGCTCCGCCAGGATAACTCTACAAGACGGACAGCTGTACCTCCACCCACTCCTGCGTCAGCCCCCGCCCTCCCACGCCCACACCCTCCAGGTTACTTTATTACACCCACTAGTCTCACTGACATTACTGACTTACTAAGTTTTGATAACTAATATGATAACATTTTGTTATAGTTATCAGCATGATTTTTTTCATTTCCTGCAGGAGAGTGAGGTTGTGGGCGTGCTGGAGCCCTCCTGCACCCTGGCGTTCCTTGACCTCGGGTGGGCGGGGTCAACAAGAGGGCGGGTCACCATCCGGCTGACCCCTGACACTCCGCGGGCCAGACAGTTTGTGTTGTTGTGTACGGGCCAGCGGGGCCACACCTACCGCAACACTAAACTGTTGGAGGTGTGGCACAAGGGTCAGCCGGGGGAATATGTGAGGGGCGGAGACTACGAGAGTAATGATGGTAATGGAGGAGCCTCACTGCTGCCTGACCTCCAGGGGCAGTACCGGGAGTCAGGCCGGGCAGGAGCTGTGTTGTGCTGCGATGATCCGGGGGGTCCCAGGAGTGCCCAGTTCATCATCACCACCAGGGACCGCCAGGATGGTCGCCAGTGGTTTGATGCCTTCGGTGACGTGGTGAGCGGCCTGGATGTGGTGAGGGCAGCAGTCAACCACAGTGACATTACGGAGGTGACTGTGGTGGACTGTGGTGTTGTGCTGCCACTCTAGTTCACTGTACCATCACCATCACTACTGTGGTGTTGTGCTGCCACTCGAGTTCACTGTACCATCACTACTGTGGTGTTGTGCTGCCACTCTAGTTCACTGTACCATCACCATCACTACTGTGGTGTTGTGCTGCCACTCTAGTTCACTGTACCATCACCATCACTACTGTGGTGTTGTGCTGCCACTGTAGTTCACTGTACCACCACCATCACTACTGTGGTGTTGTGCTGCCACTCTAGTTCACTGTACCACCATCACTCCTGTGGTGTTGTGCTGCCACTGTAGTTCACTGTACCATCACCATCACTACTGTGGTGTTGTGCTGCCACTCTAGTTCACTGTACCACCACCATCACTACTGTGGTGTTGTGCTGCCACTCTAGTTCACTGTACCATCACCATCACTAATGTGGTGTTGTGCTGCCACTCTAGTTCACTGTACCATCACCATCACTACTGTGGTGTTGTGCTGCCACTGTAGTTCACTGTACCACCACCATCACTACTGTGGTGTTGTGCTGCCACTCTAGTTCACTGTACCACCATCACTCCTGTGGTGTTGTGCTGCCACTGTAGTTCACTGTACCATCACCATCACTACTGTGGTGTTGTGCTGCCACTCTAGTTCACTGTACCACCACCATCACTACTGTGGTGTTGTGCTGCCACTCTAGTTCACTGTACCACCATCACTCCTGTGGTGTTGTGCTGCCACTGTAGTTCACTGTACCATCACCATCACTACTGTGGTGTTGTGCTGCCACTCTAGTTCACTGTACCACCACCATCACTACTGTGGTGTTGTGCTGCCACTCTAGTTCACTGTACCACCACCATCACTACTGTGGTGTTGTGCTGCCACTCTAGTTCACTGTACCACCACTATCACTACTGTGGTGTTGGGCTGCCACTCTAGTTCACTGTACCACCACCATCACTACTGTGGTGTGTTCACTGTACCACCACCATCACTACTGTGGTGTTGTGCTGCCACTCTAGTTCACTGTACCACCACCATCACTACTGTGGTGTTGTGCTGCCACTCTAGTTCACTGTACCACCACCATCACTACTGTGGTGTTGTGCTGCCACTCTAGTTCACTGTACCACCATCATCACTACTGTGGTGTTGTGCTGCCACTCTAGTTCACTGTACCACCACCATCACTACAGTGGTGTTGTGCTGCCTCTCTAGTTCACTGTACCACCATCATCACTACTGTGGTGTTGTGCTGCCTCTCTAGTTCACTGTACCACCATCATCACCACCACTCCTGCATCACCCTGAACTGCGTATTTTGATGACAATGTAGTTTAAGGACAGACCTTTATCACTATATCATCATAACTTCACTATCCTTGGTGTTTAACACTTTGGTATCATATACCTGACAATCACGGCTGTATCACCATCAATGCTATATCTTCTCAGTACTGTAACCTATCATTGCTGTATCACTATAGCTTCACTATCACCTCTATATATCACCATCACCTCAGGCCCCACACTTGGGGTCATATACTGACCATGTTGAGTAACAAATTGTTGGTATCACTATGACAGCTGTTGTCACTGTTATATCACCAATAGCTCACTATCACATAACACTATCATTGCTACACCAACATCATTTCACTGTCTCTGCATTATCACCTCACACTGATATTTTTTCCTCCTTACATTCACTGATATATCACTATCTTTGCTACAACACCAATACCTTACTGTCACTGCTATATCACCACCATACTATCACAGTTATATCACAATCACTCAGGTGTGTTGTGATATTACCATACTGGACCATGGTGTGTTGTGATATTACCATACTGGTCCATGGTGTGTTGTGATATTACCATACTGGTCCATGGTGTGTTGTGATATTACCATACTGGTCCATGGTGTGTTGTGATATTACCATACTGGACCATGGTGTGTTGTGATATTACCATACTGGTCCATGGTGTGTTGTGATATTACCATACTGGTCCATGGTGTGTTGTGATATTACCATTCTGGTCCATAGTGTGTTGTGATATTACCATACTGGACCATGGTGTATTGTAATATTACCATATGGGTGTGAGGTGGTGTTATGACCACACATTCACCAGTATGATCATACTGTAGCTGGTGTATGATGTGCTCAAACTGTATAGTGATGTCTTGGCTGATTAGCCTAGTATCACGAATATTAATTTATGTAGTTATTCTTTTTTCGACAACACACTAGTATTAAATGTGTATTGCCAATGTATGCCACATATATCTATGTATATTATATATCTGTACCATAACTCCTTGCCATGTATTTGTGGATATATATTAGAAGTCTAGTGAATAGCAGTAGCCTAATGTCATGTACCTTGAAAAACATCCGTATATGCTTGTATTATGGAATGCTACATAATGCTGTATAGGAAATATTATATGAACTATGATGGAGAATGTATAAATTTAGGTCTCGGATGTATTATTGTCATGTATACTGTGTAATTTCCCTTTCATTATTGTTCATTGCATTGTTCTCTAACATTAAATTAGATTTTGGCACTGTGAGATGTATACCACATAGACATGGTTTTGATACACGTTGTGTATATATATACTTTATATTGTATTAATGTATACTTATGTATAATGGCTGGCGGGCAGACGTCTTGAAATCCTCCCTTAACCCCTCCTCTCCTCTCCCGCCAGTGTTACCATGTCTTGCTAATATGAATTCTTTGTTCACATATTTTTATATCATGATATAATCTTTAATGTACTGATATGTATTATTAGGTAAGGTTGTGAATTATAGTCTTTATTTTGTTGATATATGAATTACAAGTTCTTGATGGAGATATGTCTGTATATGAGCTTGAGATATTTGAAAGAGAGGAGTCAGTTGACTCATAGAGGTGGATACAGTGTCGCTCCCGGCCAGCATGGCTCTGGGCGGTCACTCTTTGATTGTCTCAGTTGAGCGCATGTGTTGCCGCTACGGTCCGGGTTTTGTGACCTTATTTGTGTCATTTGACTGCTAGGATATTTGTCATGTTGCAGTAATGTATACCATGGATCAGTTCTACCATTGTGCATCCTTTATACCAGGTGATAGGTGCTGTTATATATCTTAGTGAGGTGGGTACCTGAGGATCTTAAGTGATGCCATTGTGCTGTATATGATATTGATTCCTCATACCTCATTTGTTAATGGTTGTGACACCTCCACCACCACCCTGTATTGGTATTAGCAGCATAATAGGCGCTAGTGTCCCACTGCGCCACGATAGAGCCTGGCGTCAGCTAGTGCTGATTGTATGCAGTTTTGAGACCTGTTGATGATCATGCCCAGCTTTGAGAAGCTGGATAAATCATTGAGTGTGAGTTTATAGATTGTATTCTTTTTTATGTTATGTTCATTTATGTTAATGCCCAGTAAACTGGTATATTTTTTGTTAGCCTTTCACTCCCCTAGACACTTATTGATATTTGGCAAGTCTATGTTTTCCATTGATCTCCACTGAAGCCTGACCAGGATTTTCACACAATTCCCCCATGCCTGATTTTGTGTCGTGGCCTGATTTTCTGGGGTGTGCGCGTGGGAATACCCACCACATAGGTTCGAATCCTCATCACGGCTCCTAAGGATTTTCTCACTAATTTAATTATTCCCATCCTGATTTGTATCTATATGTATTCGAGAAATAGTGATGGGCTTTAATTACTCTCGGTTCACTTCCACACCTGCAGAGGTAGGAAATAAACTCCCAAGTCAAAATATAGAACATTTAATACAAATAAATGACATTGGCAAATATTGATGTTAACTGAGGCTGGACCCACAACCCCTCAGTGTACTCTTCTTGAACTCTCCTCAACACTTCCGTTACACCATGTCACAAACATGTTGTTAATTGTCTTATATCACACGTGACTGTCTCCTCTGTAACTGAGGTGAACCTTTGGTCAAAACTGTACATACAACTAATGTGTTCAATATCTTCACCACATAACCTTCACTTCCTGCCCAAAAATAGTTCCCAATAAATCAACATATGGTCAAACACTCCACATAATGGACAACAATAAATGGGTACACTAACTTGCACATACATGTCTAATATTGGTAAGTCCCTTGACGATTGTTCATCAATAACATTACCTGAGGTAATTAAGATCAGCCATTCTCGACACCAAGACAAAAGAATATTACATGCATGGAAAGGTATGAGCAGTTGGTCATAGGAGACACTGCTAACGACCCGTTGTTGAGTGCCTTAAACACTCCACTGGGATGTTGGGGCAATGTTTACACTGATGCATCTGGCAGCGTGGCGCCTCCCTTGCTGGCTGAGACCCAGTAACAGTCTGGGCTTCACACTCTCCTCCAAATATATCAACCCAGCCTCTTGTTTACACACTGCTTTTGTAACTGTGTGCACCTGTATACTGCTGTGGGAGTGGACGGGATTCGAGGGAAAGACCCGGCTTAAAAAAGGTGAAACGTATAAGAGTCAATATCTTCACTAGTTTATAATCACATCTTCCCCGTTCTAGTTCTCTTCACACAATGGGACTTTCCACCTGCAGAGTCCATAATGATGTAATTTAAGAAGAAGGTTTTGGTGGTTGACAGTGTCAAAACCCGTACGCAGGTCCACAAATAACCCAACAGGGAACTCATTTTTATCAAGAGCTGCATGTATCAAGTTAATGACACTAATAAGTGCATCGTTAGTGCTTTTTTTTGGGGGGGGGTCTGAAGCCTTATTGACACGAGATAAGTTCTGTATATTGTGTTTGGCTAGATAAGAGTAAAGCTGCTTGTAGATTAGTTTTTCAAATATTTTTGACAAGTTTGACAGAATTGATATAGGTCTGAAGTTGTTGACATCAGTGAGATCACCACATTTGTGGACAGGGGTTACTCTCGCTTTTTTTAGAATATCTGGAAAGATTTGGAGTTCAAGTGACTTGTTGTAGAGCAATGCAATGGCAGGAGCTAAAGATCTGGAGGCCTTTTTTGTAAATTAGAGTTGGTATCTCCTCAAGGGCACTAGACTTGGTTTTAGGGGAAAGGATTATCTCATTAACATAAGCGGAATTAGCAGGCATTAGGTACAGAGACTGTGGATAGTTACTTGTAAGATAGTCCTGAACATTAGTCGTGGAAGATGGAATATCATTAGCAAGAGATGACCCAATGGATGAGAAGAACCTATTGAATTCAATAGCACTTTCAGAGGCTGAAAGCAGACTATCGTTATTGGACAGGAGTATTGGTTTGTTATATGAAATCCTTTTTTTAATCCAATATTTGTGAAATTGTGCTCCATGTTTTCTTAATGTTGCCCTATGTTTGGGTAAATTTATCTTCGTAGTATTTAATTTTGGCTCCTCTAATTATTTTAGATAGCAATGATGAGTAATTCTTTGAAAATTCTTTGGAGACGAGTCCTAACTTATACTTCTTCTCAAAGTCATGTTTTTTATTAACAGATTTAAGTATCCCCTTTGTAAGCCAAGGATTTTTTAGCCATTTAGTTGTGACTTGTTTCGTTAGCATAGGACAGTGGGTGTTATAAAGGCTATGTTTTTTTAAGAAATGATTGCACTGCTAGGTTGATGTCCACTATGTTACCTAATTCGGTCTCCCAGTTGATATTAGCTGCAGCAGTTATAAAATTGCCTATAGAAGTTTCATTGTGCAGCCAAAAGGTTATCTTCCATGTATTTAGAGGTGGTTTGTTAATGTTAGTTAGGAGAAATGTGGGGTAATGATCTGTTGTGCTATCGATGATTATCCCTGAAGTAAGGTGAGAGGTTATGTTGGTCCAGATGTTGGTATTGGTATTTGTATATCCTTTTCTTTACTGTGGGAGTAGTGAAAACTGTCTTCAAATGGTAATGAAGCAAAAACCTCCTACACTTTCCCTCTCAACTGACCTTGTATTATAGCCACCCCAAGAGTCCCATGGCCATTTCAGACTAGTAGCTAATTTTGCAAAGTGCAGTAAAAATAATTTGGGGTCCTTCTCATTAAACTGGGGTAGTTCAAACCCCTCTAGGAAAATATATGCCACAACCGGAAGAACCATTACTACCAGCAGATGCAGTAGTAACCAGCTTTTTCACTTCTAGCCAAATCTGAGCCTCGGCCATCTGCTGTTTAATTCTAAGTGACTCTAACTCTATTTCTCTCTTCTTAGTTTCTTCCTCTTTCTGCTTAGTTTCTTCTTCTCCCCTGAGTTTAGCTACCTCTAACTCAGCTTCTCCCTGTTTAGTGTCCTCTTCACACTTAAATTTCCCCGAGTTCAATTTGTCTGAACTAAAGTTCTAATTCCTGTCTTCTGATTCTAGCTGCATTCTCAGCCTCATCAGGGTAAGCCTCTAACACCTCATCATCTAACATACTATCTTCTACCAGATGGAAAAATATGGTTCTCAATAATTTATATTTAGTCATTCTAGGCACAACATCCAGCTCTAGGATCTTACCCATACAAGTAAGTAATTATCAAAAGAAGGCACCAAACCGGGAAGGCTATGTAGCACCATCAAATGTGCGGAATAATCAGAGGGCGCTAAATATCACCAAGGATGCCAATACGAGAACAGAAACGCATAAGGCGAACGATATCAAAAGTATCCGAGTCACCAAGAATTCTATTGAGGGACAGGTGACCGCGAGGGGCGGTCGGAAAGCAAGACACATGCTCGTCCCGGAAGTCAGGACATTCAAGAAGGACATGCACGACTGTAAGATGGACAATGCAATTAGGACAATAAGGAGCAGGGCGGCGCTCCATCAAGTAACCATGGGTTAAGCGAGTAGGGCCAATACGCAACCTCGCCAGAGCAGTTTCCCATCGCCGGTTATGGTGGTAGGAGGATCACCATGAGGAAACAACATTTAAGAGTACGGAGTTTGTTACCAGTAACAGATGACCAAGAAGCCTGCCAACGGGTAAGGATGGAGGAATGGATAACCGGGTCAAAGTCGGAATATGGAATACCTTTACGAGAGATGGGACAAGAGAGGACAGTTTCCTTGGCGGCAGCATCCGCACGCTCATTTAAAGACACAACAATATGGCTGGGAACCCAACAAAACTCAACTGACTTAAACTTACTGTGAACAAGAAACAGCCAATGCTGGATCTCGACAACTACTGGATGAACCGGATTAAAGGACCCGAGAGCCATGAGGGCACTACGAGAGTCAGCAACAACCACAAAGGAAGACTGACAACGAGAAAGCAGGAGACGAAGAGCATAGAGAATAGCATAAAGCTCCGCTGTAAAGATGTTAGTCTCCGGAGGTAAGCGACACATATAAGTGCGATCAGGAAAAACAACAGAGTAGCCAACACCGTCCGCAGACTTAGACCCATCGGTGAAGACAGAAACGGAGTGGGAGTGAGAAGAAAAGTGCTCAAGGAAAAGGCGTTTTAGAATCGTAGGAGGGGTAAAAGCTTTAGTGACGCGGGTCAAGGATGTACAAAACTGCGGAAGGGGGACTCTCCATGGGGCCAAAGAAGGAACAACACGAGGAGAAACATTAGAAACACGAACGGAAAGAGAATCCTGTAAGCGAGATAACCGGACAGAAAGAGGGAGGTGGTGAAGAGAAACAGGAACCACAGGAGGGGTAAAAGTTAAAGCATGATAGAGGCGAGAGGAAGGATGTTGTAAGGAACGTGCAAGATAGCGAAGACAGTAGCGATTGCGGCGGTCCTGGAGAGACAGGAAGCCAGTGTCAACATACAAGCTAAGAACGAGAGTCGAACGAGAGGCACCAGAACTGAGGCGTAGCCCAGTATGGTGCAAAGCATCAAGACGGCGAAGAGTAGAAGGAGAAGCAGACGAGTAAGCAGGACAACCATAATCGAGCTGAGACAGGACGAGAGAGGAATGCAAAGCAAGGAGAGTGCGCCTATCTGCTCCCCAAGAAGTATGGGACAATACTCGAAGGAGGGTAAGGGCCTTAGAGCACTCAACACGGAGGTAAGAGATATGGGGAGACCAAGACAAACGAGTGTCAAGGAATAACCCCAAAAGCTTTGCGGAATCTTTGTACTCAAGGGGATGACCATAAAGTGACAAAGAGGGACGAAGAACAACCCGTTTCCGAGGAAAAGACATGGCACAAGTCTTAGAAGTAGATAACCTGAAGCCATGATCGGTGGCCCAAGACGACACGGCACCAATCGCAAGTTGAAGCCGGCACTGAAGGAGAGGCGAATCATCACCCTGACAGCAAAGGGTAAGATCATCGACAAAGAGAGCGGAGAAGACACCTGAAGGAAGAGGGGAAAGAAGACCATTGAGGGCAACCAGAAAAAGAGTAGTGCTCAGAACACTACCCTGGGGCACACCTTCGTATTGCTGAAAAGAGGCAGAGAGAGCGGTACCAAGGCGCATTCGAAATGAACGACGAGAGAGGAAGCTGCGGAGAAAGAGAGGGAGATGACCACGAAGACCAAAAGAATGAAGCTGGGATAGAATATGATATCGCCAAGTGGTGTCGTAAGGCTTTTCCAGGTCAAAAAGGACGGCAACAACGGAGGTCCTCGCAGCAAAAGCAGTACGAATATAGACCTCCAACTTCACCAGGACATCTGTCGTGCTGCGGCACTTGCGGAAACCAAATTGAGAAGGGAAGAGGAGGTGATGGTGTTCCAGTGACCACATCAGACGAACGTTAATCATACGTTCAAAGAGTTTGCAGACACAACTTGTGAGGGCAATAGGGCGAAAGTCCTTAGGGGAAGTTCCCAGAGGTTTGCGAACAGGGAGGACAACGGCATCGAGCCAGTCCTCAGGGCTTGACGACGACTCCTAGATCCGATTATACAGACTCAGTAAATACTGAGACGTGCACGGAGGGAGATGGCGAAGCATCTCATAATGAATACCATCGGAGCCCGCCGCCGTAGAACCGCAGAGGGCCAGGGCAGAACGAAGTTCAGAGAGAGAGAAGGGATCGTTATAGGAAAGTCGAAGACGAGTGCAGAAATCTAAAGGACGAGACTCAAGGACAGGTTTACGAAGAAGGAAAGATTGGGGAAGATGAAGACCAGAGCTAACAGAAGAAAAGTGGGAACCCAGTTCGGTAGCAACCTGCAACGGGTCCGCCACAAGAGTACCATGGAGGTGAAGGACCGGGGAAACATCGGGAATGAACTTACCCGCTATCTTGCGGATACGCTTCCAGATTTGTGGCAGGGAAGTTTCGGACGTAATTGTGGAGACATAAGAAGCCCAACATTCACGTTTAGCTGTACGGATGGCCCTACGGGCCACTGCGCTCGCTTTCCGAAAGAAAAGAAAAGAATAGGTCGTCCGCCGACGGCGGTGCCTCTTCCAGGCTGCACGCTTACAGTGGACAGCCCGAGCACAGTCCGCATTCCACCAGGGAACGCACTTCCGTGGACCTCGAGAGGAAGAGCGAGGAATAGAGCGGAGGGCAGTGTCGAAGACAGTGTCATGAAAAAGGAGGAGAGCGCGAGGGAGAGGCAGAAGGGAGAGGTCAGAGAGAGCAGCACTGAGGGTAAATAGGTTCCAGTCCGCCTTAGCAAACTGCCACCTAGGGAAAGAGGGAAGGGCGAAAAAAAGAAAAAGGAAACAAGGATGGGGAATGATCACTACCATGGAGGTCATCAAGAACCTGCCACGTGAAATCTAAGTAAAGAGAAGAAGAGTAGAGAGAAAGATCAAGACAAGAAAGGGTGCGAGTCCGAGAGTACAAATGAGTGGGCTCACCAGAATTCAGAAGAGACAGGGAAGAAGAGAGGAGAAACGGCTCAATTTGTTGTCAACTACCATTCAAGCTGTCATTGCAATCAATTTTAGCTACCTATGTGCTTTAATATACTGTACCTACAATTTTCTCTCATCTTTTTTTTTTCATTTCATGTAATCTGTTATCATTTTTTTGTCTATAAATTTTGCAAGTATTTACCTCCTTAAAATTTTCTTAGATTAAGGACCTGCCTGAAACGCTGCGCGTGCTAGTGGCTTTACAAGACTGTAATTACCATATTTGTATCCTCACATTCCTTATGTACATTCTTGTATATGCATAAATAAATAAATAAATAAATAAATAAAGGCGACCCAGGGTATTCGTCAGAACGTCACCCTAAAGAGAATGACGACAATTGAAGTCACCCAGCAGGAGCACAGGCTCCGGCAAGGAGTCTAGGAGGTGTTTCAAATCAGGAAGAGAAAGCGGGACACTCGGGGGGAGATAAATGGAACAAACTGTGTACCATTTCCCCACAAAGATACGAGCAGCAGAACAATGGAGAGGCGAAGGAAAAAGAAAAGGAACAAAGGGAACATCAGCACGAATCAAGAGAGCAGAAGAATTAGAAGCCCCAGCAACGGCTGGGGGGGGGGGCAGAGAAAGGAATAGCCACGAAAACGACCAGGATGAGCACCAAGCATCGGCTCCTGGAGACGGACACAAAAGGGCGAAAACCACGAAATCAGAAGTTGGAGTTCGAGTAAATTGGTGTAATAACCTCGAACGTTCCATTGAAGAATGGATAACGACGAGAAGAGAAAGGACAAAAACAGAGAACAAGGAAGAAACAAAGGCGAAAGAGCAACAAAGCACGTTAAAGAATATCAGGGTCGGGATCAGGGTCAGCAAAGTCAGGGTTAGGGGGCATGGGTAAACTGAGCAAAGACGGAGGGAAGGAAACGGGAGAACAGATCAGAGGTGGGTGGGCTGGGTCCGGAGGAAGAGGAGACAACGGAGAGGAGCAGTCAAGGACAGCAGCAGGAAGAGGGGGTGGGGGGAAGAAAGAGGGGAGCGCACCTCAGCAAGGGCAGCAACCGAGAGGGAAGCGGGGGCTAAAGAAACCTCCATAGCAGGAACAGGGGGCGCAACCATCGAAATGGGAGGGAAAGGAGCGAGAGAAGCAGAAGTAGGGGTCGAGGAAGAAAGCAAAACCTTCTTACCCGCCAGGGAGGAGAAAGGAGAGGAGCCAGGCTTAAGCTTCTGACTTAAAGAGACAGATGTCCCAGCAACCACGTACTGGGCAGCGGATTCTAGCGTCTCAACAGGAGAAGCTGAACGAGAGCACACATGACGGCCGTTTGGAGAGCGATGGACATCAGCCCGCACCGACAGGCGGCGGGGAGAGTCAAGAGACGGAGGGGAAGGATGGGAAGAAAGAACGGAGGGAGACGAGGAAGAAGACACAGGAGACAAGACAGACCGGGTAGAAAGAAGGGGAACCCCAGACAGAGGACCAGGAGGTGGATCCTTCGGGAGAGAACCCAAAGGAACAGAGGAGGGGGCAGTGGGCGCATCAGGGTCCAAGGCCCAGAAATGGTTGTGAGTCTGAGGAAGGTGGGAAGGACGAGGAGAGGAAGAGCGCAACACGCGAGCATAAGAGATATTAGCATAAGGCGGGAGCCGGCGAACCTGGCGTCTCGCCTCAGGAAAAGTTAAACGCTCCCGGTGCTTCAAGTTGAGGACGGCTGCCTCAAGCTTGTAATGGACACACGCACGGGAGAAGGTAGGATGGGCCTCACCGCAGTTGAGGCAACGAGCCTGGGGAGAAGTGCACTCCGACTTGGAGTGACCTTCGCCACCACAAAAAAGACAGAGAGACAGTTCCGGAGCAGCGGAGGGCACCATGCCCAAACCTCCAGCACTTGTTACAGAGCCGGGGAGAAGGAATGTACTCCTGGACAGAGCACCTGGCACCAGCAAGAATGACAGAGGGTGGAAGGGTCCTACCATCAAAGGTAATCTTCACAACCCGGAGGGGTTGACGGCGACTACCACGAGGGGGACGAGTAAACGTGTCCACCTGGAGAATAGAATGGCCCTGGGCAGCAAGGATATGTCGAATATCGTCGTGGCAGTCGCGCAGGTCCCGAACACCGGTCGCAACATGGGGCGGGAGCAGAATAGTGCCAACACTGGCATTCAATTGAGCGTTCTTCGAGACCCGAACAGGGGTCTCACCAAGGCAGGATAAGGCAGCCAAGCGGGAAGCAGCATCCTGAGAAGGAGCAGCAATGACACGTGTACCGAGACGAGTGGGGTTGAAAGTAATTGAGGCATCCACGGAATCAACGAGATGTCGATGGAGGGAGAAATCGTCAGGAGGTGCAGAATCAAGAGGGAGGAGATCAAAATATTTGACCCACGAGGCGGGACCAAACAAGGCTTGATAGGTAGCAGAACTGGAAGGAATTGAGCGAGGGCGGCCGTGACGAGGACGGCGGTGAGAACCCCCAGAGAGAGAGGGGTTAAAAGGCGCAGTAGTTACAACTAGAGAAGGAGCCGCGCCAGGGGACGAGGTAGTCACCACTGGGGGCTTGGGGCTCGACCCAACCACAGAGGAGGGAGGGGAGCCAGGGGAAGGAGTCAAAGAGGCCAAAGGATGAGCAAGGTCGTGGCCCAATGCAGCGGAGGCTACAGAGCCCGGTCTTCCAACACGGACCGACTCGGGGGCTTGGTCGCCCACCCCACGAGCCTGAGAAGGTAAAGCAGAAACAGTCAAAACAGGGGTTATCATCATTACGAAAAGGAAAATTCATTCACGAATGTGCCCCCCACACCCACCATGGAGCCACAATTAGAGGCAGGACACCCAACAGGAAGCTATCGCCGATCTTGCCGGGGCCTCCTAGGGGTGCGTCGTGAGTATACACCCCACAAACGCCACCTTAAGAACCGACAGTCCGTCGAGATCGGGTTCAGTAACGAAAGGGGGATTGACAATAAAAGGTTCCCCTCGCTCTCGACGTCGGGTACTGCAGTTCTACGGGTGCAAGAGTATGCCTCCTCCAGCACCCGGGCGTCAAAATAGAAGAAGTCCAAGGGAAGAACCAGAACAAGCAAAAGGTCAGCAGGAAACGGCAAGCAGATAGGAGAAGAAGGGGGAGAAAAACGAAACAGAAGGAAAAGGAAAAGGTGCTCAGCAGAATTGGAGAGGACGGCAGCAGGAGCACAAGACTAGAAAAGGACAGAGGACTGTCCCAAGGAGCATCACACTTCGGCAGCCGCCCACTAAGCACCCCTCACGGCAACAACGAGCTGAGCGGGGAGGGGGGTACTTTTAGCAAGTCAGTTCTTGGTGGTAGTAAAGAGAAGTACCACCACCTCTTTGTACAGGACGACAGTTGTGAATAGCCGAGTAGTTAGGTATGTTGAAGAGTTGAGTAGTGTCCTCTTTTAACCACGTTTCAGTAAACACAATGAAAGAGAATTTGTTGTCAACTGTTTGAATCAGGGCATTAACATCAAAGTGTTTGCTTAGAGATTGAATAACCATTCAAGTTAATTACAGAAACATTGTGATTACATGTTAAAACATTGTTCACATCAAGAGCTGTTTAATACTTGCAATTTTGATCATTAAAGTGATGATTGTCATAGATACTAGGTAAGAGGTTTAGGTTTGGGTCAATACTAGTTTCCATAAGAGGACTGTTTGACAGAAAAAAAGCAAAAAAGAATTATAAAAAGATCTATATATAAAAAAAATAGAATATATATATAATTATACACAAAATGAGAGGTTGCTTAAAGGTACTTTCAATAGATGACTAATACAAATCAACTAACAATTAATACAGGTAATTCTATTAAATAAAAACTTACTATAATATTATAATTACAATATTGTTAATTACTTAGGTTACACTAAAACAAAATGAGGTAGAATAGCTAGAGGTACACTGAATGATAAAGTTTAAACTAGAGGACACAGGCAAAGCCAGTGTTCAAAAGGAATAAGGGAGTATGGAGTATATAAAAAATATAGTAAAAAACAAGAAAAGAGAATAACAAGATCACAATTTAAAAAAAATAAAATTACAATTTTTTGAATGGAAAGGCAGAGCTATAGTACACATTGGTCGTTAGATGAGACTATAATTTGTATTCTGGTTATTCAGCTGTTATCCCACAGTCATTCAGGAAAGAATTGAGGTGAGCTTCAGTGGTTATTACATAGGTTTTCCAACGTCAGACTTCCTAGCAATAGTTTTACCATCTCGCACAAAACAATGTTTAATTGCAGGAAAATTTTTGCGGAATCCACTCAGTTTATGTAAGAGATTTTGTCTGAACCTGGTCAGACATTCATTCACAAAAACAAAAGATTTACTAGAGACTACAGAACTGATAAGGTTTGACTTGCAGGAGCAGCTATCTAATTTCACGCGAATTTTCCTGTAATTTGAACCAGATGATTTGACACCCACTCTAACCTGATTTGATGTCACTTTTTTGGATTGAATAACTTATCCTGCAGTTTCTTGATCAAGATGTGTTACGGCCACTATGGGTTGCAACCGGGTTCTTTGCTGTTGGAACCAAAGTTCTGGTATCCGACCCCAAGTTAGTAGTGGCTTTCAAGGAGTGAGCTTGGTAATGCAAGTAAAACACAATGGGAGAGTTGCAAGGAATACGATACTTCATCAATTATCAATATATTCACATATAATCACTTTCCCATCACCTTAAATACCATCATAAAGGAAGTATTACCACACTGATATATACACAAGTGTCGCTCTCATAGGACACTAAGCGCTCCTCGATGCTCATGTGATGCAGCCTTGTCAACTTCCGTGTTTCCTCAACACACAGTACCGTCCTCAACCAGTACTGGGAAACACCAACGAGTCTACCCTAACCATGGGCCAGCCTATACACAGTCTCACTAGGTGCTTCTTGTGAACACCCACAATCACTCTCCAGCCTGGAGCTGGCAGAGAACATCAGCCTCGCGCTGCTGGGCCTCTTCACGAACAAAAAAAAGGGTAGCGAACCCTTGGCAAGAGCTTCTTGCAACTAGCTAGTTACACTCCTCCATAGCACCTTACTGTCAGTCGTCTCTTCCTCTAGCCAGTCCCGGGATACGCCGAATTCTGTCACTGCCACTTCACAGGCAGACAGCAGATACTACACAGTTCCTCATCGGTGGCGGCTCACTGCTCACATAAAGCAGAATGGAGTAGAGAGATATAGACTGCCCTGGGTAGACTGACTGTCCTCGTACCTCTGCAGCCCTACGTCGCCTCTGTGGATACAGACACGTCATCAGTAAACTGGCCAGCACTTGGGACACTAGGAAATACCACTTACGGACTTTGACATAAACATACAACTCCTCCTACAATAGATGGCGCTGATTTTCTAGGCGCCACCTCACCAGAGGTCAGCAACAGCTATCTCTTGAGCTAACCAGGACAGGAATCTAGCGCCTCTTGCAGGTATCATCCTGCCGCCACCAGATGACGTCGTCCATTTTGTGGGGGTTTCGGGAGCGGACTCGCAGATGGCATTGACGTGGCTGCTCCATGCTCCGACGATGGAGTCGGGTTCGTAACACGATGGCAGCACAGTCTTCTCCGTCAGGTTTCATGGGGAAAATTGCGTGAGAAGATAACGACAGACTCAAGTAGTTTATGTTGGTCTGTTTCGTCTTGGATAACAGTGTGTTGCTGTTGTAGGTTGTTCAGATGGTTCTCAAACTTTTGTAACATTTTTTCCTGTTTTCTAGTGATTTCATCTGGTTTGAAGTTAGTACTTTTGTTCTTGAGAAGGCTTAATTCTTGTTCGAGGAGGTCGACTTTGGTAGATAGATCTTGAATATTCTTGAGTAAGGCTCCAGCTTCATCCTGCAAAGATAATAATGAACCTTGCAGGTTCATTATTAAGGCCGACTGCTCTTGATTACTGACATTTGATCTTCATGTACTTGAGTTAATAACTTGAGCCAAGGGTTATCAGCAAGGCGCTTGAAGTCAGAACAAGGGGCAGCAGCTCATTAAAGTTGATCCATATGGCTACATAAAAGTTGCCTGGCCCGTGTTGGAGACGGCGCTGCGCCCAGCAGGGATTGTTTGTTATTGCTGATGAGGGGAGAGTCGGTACCCCCCAGGGGTCCATAGAATTACCCCAATCATCCCAAATCAGGCCAAAACTACCCAAAACGTATTAGCATTACGTAAGTAATGAAGAAATATGGTATATTTACTTACTATAATGTTGGTGCTACACGTAGAACATGATCAAACCTATTTTTCTCTGAAATAATCTAATTTCATAACGAAATGAGACGTAAATATGTGAGAGGTGACGCCATAGGAAGTCGACGGTCCAAGCGACAATTGTGTGGAGCGACTTATCCAAGATATATGGTCGCCTGGAGAGTGTTTGCTGCCATAACAGCCTCCTGTACACAGTGATCCAGTCGTCGTATTTCATGGCTCAAATTGTCGCAAATTTAATTGGTAATATTAACAAGTAGAATGTGTATTTATAATAATATTTTTCATAAACAGCCACAAAATATTTAATATTTATTAAAAAAAAGTGTCTGGAAGTTAAATCAATTCCACATGACAATAAATTTGTTATATAGATACTAGCGTTATTCGTTGGTATGCGTTCGCTATTTAAACTACTCCAGTCCTTTTCGTTCATAGAACACCGAACCCTACACGCTCTCTGATATATTGCTTAATTAACAAATATTCACAAATAAAGATTATATTTATATATGTTATCAGAAAGGCAGATATAAAATAGTTTGTGTTAATGCATCACAGAGATTATACCTTATTAGAGAGGAAAAATATTCATATTTTAAACAAGGCTTCTTGGCCGACGCTCTCCCTTTCGATGGGAACTATGACCTTTTGAAAATCAATGTTAATTGAATCTATATATTATAAAAAACGAAGTTTTTTATGTCATCAGAAAGACATATAAGCTGCATGTTAATACTTTGGTATAAATATAACTGAAGTGCAAGTGAAGATATATGCCTTTTTATAGTTACTTGATGGCTCGCTCAGGGAGTGTGAAGGCCTGCACACAAGCCAATCAATTTTATAATTAATGTACATATATGCAAAGTAACGTCAAAGGTTTTTATTTCAGAATGAAGACAGATGTAAGAGGAATAATAAGAGGAAATGAAGATGAAGAAATGATAAAAAGAATGGCAACAGTGGATAGTAGTAACACACTTAAGAATTATTCAGTAATAAATACAAACTCGTCCTTCACCTATGATAAAGGAAAGTCAACTTGGAAGGATTCAATTTACATGAGATTAAGATTAGGATACAAATATATCTGGCAATACGGAGTTGATGTCAGTGAAAAAGATAAGGAGTGTAAATTATGTAGTATGCCGCACGCCCACACCTTAGAACATTATGTATTATAGTGTCAACTTATTGATAACTATAGAAATAAGGAAATAAGTAATGTACCACATCAAATTGTTTGTATGTGTGATAATGGTATGATAGACAGTATACTTAGGAGCTACAAAAATTTTGCCCCAAGAGTGTAACAATTGTATGCTGTACTTACTATATTAACCTGCAATGTTAAATGGGATTCTTGTAATGTTAATTGTCTATTTGTACTTACTGAATTTGTGCACCCCTTGAGGGACTTGAAGTAGAGGGGGTAGAAATAGCCTAAGTTACTCTATCCCTTTGAGATGTATTTTTTTCTTGTCTCAATAAACATACTTGAACTTGAACTATAAATATTTTTGGCTTCCTGACCATAAAGTTACCGCCGCAGTCGAGGGTAAGAGACCGGATGTACCCCATATACAAGCCGCACTAGCTATTAGTTCATAAAAGCTGACAACTTACCCAGATAAACATTACTTCCTAATTATATATATATATATGCAAATAATACAATTAAAATGTTTAAAACATGATTATATATATGTATCATGTGGACAGTTTTTAATGTAATTTTTTCTCCTGATATTCGGGTTCTTTATTATGCTTCATAATAAAGGCAAAGCCCAATACCTTACGCCATATTGATGCTCTGTCCACAGATCATTCTCTCTCTCTCTCTCTCTCAAATCATATACATTGATGGTTTCCTACACCGCCACACGGGTGCAGCTGCAAGTGCAGTTGCCTCTACCCATCAGACAGAACTATTTGCCTTGCTTGTTACACTAAAATGTGTACAAGTGTGTGTGTCTATGTATGTATTAACACGATATACTGAACGGGGTGAGAATAGCTTGAGCTACCTCATCCATTTGTGTGTATTTTACCTCAATAAACTTATTTCAATTTCAATTCAAGTCTCCAAACTTGATGCATTAATTGTAAGTGATTTTCTACCATCCTGCATTAATTGTAAGTGATTTCTATCATGCTTAATTGCGCGCAACTCTTTAAGACACAATTGTAACATAACCGTGTCTGAAGCTAGACAGAAAACACAACATTATTAGTGATGGTAACATAAGCCATTTCATGTGAATTCCATCTTCGTTGACCTCCGAAACTTGAGGAATGGTCCAGAAAATAGCTACTAAAGTTTAAGTCAAGTGTGAAGATACTTTAGTTGATACTTAGATACTTCCAATAAGTGTAAACATAAGTGCTGACGATGCTACCTTCCTCTATTCAGACCCCAACCCAAACGCACTATATAATAATGAAAATAATAGATTTAAAAAGTCCACTCATGGATGTAAACTAACAAACTCACATCAAACATAAAAAAGACCAACTACTATTTTTGTTCGAAAGTAAATCTTGAAACCAAATTCAACTTCAGATACACAATGTTAACATTAGCAATAATGATTATGGAAAGTTCCTTGACCTATACATAGACAAGAGACTGAACTTCAGCATCCACATACAACACATATGTGGGTGTATACACACACACACACACACACACACACACACACACACACACACACACACGCACACACACACACACACGCACGCACACACACACACACGCACACACACACGCACACACACACACGCACACACACACACACACGCACACACGCACACACACACACGCACACACACACACACACGCACGCACACACACACACACGCACACACACACACACACACACACACACACACACACACACACACACACACACACACACACACACACACACCAGGAAGACATTTACAGAGAGTAGGGAATTAATTAGGTATCTGGTAGCTAGTTAAGTGGTTTGGGATTTATATCTTGAGGTACTGTATACAATGTTCACAACATAGCAATGTATAATCATTTCATTGTATACAACACATTTTGGTGAAATCCCACGGTATTCCTAGACCAGAATCATAAACATCTCTGACTTCCCACAGCAAGGCGCCGGGCACCGCGGGCTCCAGGCATGATGATTTATGTTTATTTCTCAAAGCAGTAAACAGCCTGCGGCAAAGCTACCCATATGTGTAGAGCTCAGTACTACAGATGAAGAACAACAACGTAAACATTTTTGACGTTGATTAGCTTGCTCAAACACCACTAATTTCCATAAAATAAATATAGACAAAACATTTCTGCTACAAAAATAAATGAGAGTAAGAATGCTTGTGGTCTCTTGAAGTGCAGGATAATTAAAATAAGTTTTATATTTTATAGATATAGTACTTGTTTACAGACTATATAAATCACCACGTTAATTTCAGTACAACCTAATTGTTCTTTCGGTTATTGAGATTCTGCATTTCTTGGTCCCGCTTCTCAACTCTCCAATAACTGGTATATTACAGTACTGAAATCAATGTATGTATCATTTATATTTTCGGTTTACATTACGACCGTTAATTTATAACCTTGGCGGAAACTGGGTCAAAGGCTCTTGTTGTTCATGGCTCGTCGCTGAGTCGGAACTTAAGATAAATTGGAGGGCCACTCTATTCTTAGTCAATACTGTCAGAGTTCTATTTTACAGTAATAATTGCGTTATTTTATCTAGTATGCAAACAAGACAAAAATATAGTATATGTATTTGGGTGCTTTGAAGCTCTTGTTTACTGCTGTGTAACAAGATTTTGTTGGTACATTTTCATGTAAATTCACAACTATTCGCGCCGGAAACAATTCACGAGAGAGCCACACAATAACATCTTGAGTACATAGTCGGTGGGCGTGGCTAGCACAGAATGTAGCCAATCGCAGTGACGGATATGCTCCTTAACTGTCAGTATTGGCTACACACTGTTTATACAAGGTTTTGGGGAAATATAGCTACGCCTATTCTACTCTTGACAAGTGCCTGTGCCAAAATATTTTAGTCTCTTAACAGTTCACCTACGAAGCTTGACGAGCACAATGGACTCCAAGGTAAGTTAAACACATTCTGTTATACACCAGAAGTTTAGGAAAACAGCATTAATTTCGTTTTTCTTATATAATAATAATAATAATTTTTATTTAGGTAAGGTACATACATAAAGAGATTTTACAAAGTTTGTTGGCTTTATAGATAGAGCTAGTACATACAATGCCTAAAGCCACTATTACGCAAAGCGTTTCGGGCAGGAAAAACATTAATGACTAAAGCTTAAAACTAATGGGTAAAAAGAAAAGATGTGATGAGTACATATAAAAAATAGAGGTAAAAGAGGGGGGAACATTGTTGAAAAAGCAGCACAAATACAATTACAAATTATTACAGAAAATTACATTCAAACAGCGTTGATTTGAAAAACAAAAAAAAACAAAAAACATACATGGGTTGACAACAGAGGGGTAAGGTGGGTTACATGGAATTTATTAGGTATAGCTTCGTTTTTAACTTAAACTGGTTGAGAGAGGTACAGTCTTTAACATGGTTGGGAAGGTCAACCATGGAAGGTCTTGAAGGTCAACCATGGAAGGTTGGGAAGGTCTTGGTTTATCATTATGTGTTGTTATGTGTTATGTGTTAGCAAAGCTTTTGATACAGTGCCACATGAAAGACTGATTAAAAAGATAGAGGCTCATGGTATTGGAGGTACTATATTAAGTTTGATTAGGGCATGGCTATGTTATGATTATGCAGTTCAGTTTTGGTCGCCGTACTATAGAATGGATATAAATTCACTTGAACGTGTCCAGCGTAGGATGACTAAGTTAAATCCCCAAATTAGAAATCTTTCATATGAAGTAAGATCTATATCCACTCAATCCTATTTATCTCATTCATATATATTTTTAACCTACGCTGGTAACAATCAAGGTATTCTACTTCTATTATGCTACGCGTAATTGGTTCAACAAATCCAATTAATCAACAACCCTGTTACTGAACCACTATTTCCCCAAGTCTTTCCCGAAGATAAGTCTAAACTTATCCAATTTATACACATTGTTTAGCGTTCTATTTTTGATTAATACTTTTATTATCATTCTATTCTATTTCTATATTTGTATTCTATTCTATTCTTACTAATCATAACTCCCAGATCCCTTTCGCAATCCGACTTCGCAATCTCAACACCATCTAGCTCGTATCTTGTAACTCTATCATCATTACCTAGCCTCAGAACTTTACATTTATCAGCATTAAACTGCATTTGCCAATCCTTTGACCATTTCAAAACCCTATCTAGATCAACTTGAAGTGATAGTGAGTCCTCCTCCGAATTAATTTCCCTACCGATTTTCGTATCATCGGCAAATTTGCAAATGTTGCTACTCAAACCTGAATCTAAATCATTTATATATATTATAAACAACAGAGATCCCAGGACAGAGCCCTGAGGTACTCCACTAACAACATTATCCCACTCTGACTTAACCCCATTTATACTAACTCTCTTTTTCCTTTGGAATAGCCATGCCCTAATCCAACTTAATATAGCACTCCCAATACATAAGAACATAAGAACAAAAGAACAAAGGCAACTGCAGAAGGCTCTAATACATAATGTTCTAAGGTGTGGGCGTGCGGCATACTACATAATTTACACTATTTATCTTTTTCACTGACATCAACACCGTATTGCCAGATATATTTGTATTCTAATATTAATCTCATGTAAATTGAGTCCTTCCACAATAATGCTGGAAGTAATGTCTTGGCATGCTTCAGCGGGAGGGTGGGTCCATGAGTTTATTACACTGTGAGTGAAAAACAGTCACATCTTCTCTATTTTATATTATTGCTTGTTGAACAAAGGAAAAATTAAACAGGAAATTACTTAAGCACTTTCGTGATAATCAACGCGTCATAATATACTTTGATTGATGTGTTGATTAACACGGAAGTGCTTAAGTAATTTCCTGTTTTAATTTTCCGTCGTGGTTATACACTGTCTACAACTCTACATTGTCATACTATTCACTACGTGTTAATTCTTTCGTGAAGCCTGTGAGGTGCGGGTATTCAATTCAATTTCTTTCTTTATTATGCACCCCATACCCATCCCGTGGGCGGTGATGTAAAGGATTACAGAGGCACATAATCGATTCAGGAACTGAACCCTCTAGTTTGTTTAGCTAAGCAAATAAATAATTTTGACGCTAGTTACAAAATTATTAATGTTATATATATATACATGTACACATCCTCATACATACATGTATATATATATATATATATATATATATATATATATATATATATATATATATATATATATATATATATATATATATATATATATATATATATATCTACATTTGAGTGAGGTGGATGGGGTGAAGTGGTATTACTAGGGTTATCTGGAGGTTCTTATGGTGTATGGTGTTAGTGATGTATGATGTTAGTGATGAATGGTGTTAGTGGTGTATGGTGTTATTGGTGTATGGTGTTAGTGGTGTATGGTGTTAGTGGTGTATGGTGATATTGGTGTATGGTGTTAGTGATGTATGATGTTAGTGATGAATGGTGTTAGTGGTGTATGGTGTTATTGGTGTATGGTGTTAGTGGTGTATGGTGTTAGTGGTGTATGGTGTTCGTGGTGTATGCTGTTAATTGTGTATAGTGTTAGTGGTGTATGGTGTTAGTGGTGTATGGTGTTAGTGGTGTATGGTGTTCGTGGTGTATGCTGTTAATTGTGTATAGTGTTAGTTGTGTATGGTGTTCGTGGTGTATGCTGTTAATTGTGTATAGTGTTAGTGGTGTATGGTGTTAGTGGTGTATGGTGTTAGTGGTGTATGGTGTTCGTGGTGTATGCTGTTAATTGTGTATAGTGTTAGTTGTGTATGGTGTTCGTGGTGTATGCTGTTAATTGTGTATAGTGTTAGTGGTGTATGGTGTTAGTGGTGTATGGTGTTCGTGGTGTATGCTGTTAATTGTGTATAGTGTTAGTGGTGTATGGTGTTAGTGGTGTATGGTGTTCGTGGTGTATGCTGTTAATTGTGTATAGTGTTAGTGGTGTATGGTGTTAGTGGTGTATGGTGTTAGTGGTGTATGGTGTTCGTGGTGTATGCTGTTAATTGTGTATAGTGTTAGTGGTGTATGGTGTTAGTGGTGTATGGTGTTCGTGGTGTATGCTGTTAATTGTGTATAGTGTTAGTGGTGTATGGTGTTAGTGGTGTGTGGTGTTAGTGGTGTGTGGTGTTAGTGGTGTATGGTGTTAGTGGTGTATGGTGATATTGGTGTATGGTGTTCGTGGTGTATGGTGTTAGCTGATGTGTGGCGCGGGTTGGCCAATAAGTTATGCCTTAGCATAACTTATTCTTACTAATCATAACTTAGTAACCTTCATTCTGAGGTTAGGTAATGATGATAGAGTTACAAGATACGAGCTAGATGGTGTTGAGATTGCGAAGTCGGATTGCGAAAGGGATCTGGGAGTTATGATTAGTAAGAATTTAAAACAAAAGAATCAATGCATAAATGTTCGTAATAAGGCAAATCGGACACTTGGATTTATTAATCGAAGCGTTAGTAACAAGACACCTGGTGTGGTTTTCAAGCTATATCTTGCTGTAGTTAGGCCCCATTTATATTATACAGTTCAGTTTTGGTCGCCATATTATAGAATGGATATAAATTCACTTGAACGTGTCCAGCGTAGGATGACTAAGTTAATTCCCCAAATTAGAAATCTTTCATATGAAGAAAGATTAACAAAGCTTAAGTTGCATTCACTGGAAAGGCGAAGAGTTAGGGGTGACATGATACAGGTTTACAAGTAGGTGAATGGTCATAACAAAGGGGATATTAATAGGGTATTAAAAGTATCAACACAACACAAGATGTTCTTATGTTCTTATGTTATCACATTACCAACTATCTCTCAGGTGTCCATATTCACGTAGTTAGTGGTCAAGGCGGTGTCCGTCACTCTCATCACAGATTCTGCAACTCCACTGCTCAACTATTGTTATCCTTTTGTTTTGATTATTTTTTGCTTCAGTGCACTAAATATTTGTTTTGCTTCAGTGCACTAAATATTTGTTTTGCTTCAGTGCACTAAATATTTTTTTTTGCTTCAGTGCACTTAATATTGTTTTGATTATTTTTTGTTTCAGGGTACTTCATGTGGTGTTTGCCAAGAAGTTTGTGGTACACGGAGTGTCCAGTGCGGCACTTGTCACCTTCGGTACCACGTAGAATGCCAGAAGTTATCTACTGAACATTGGACGGATCTTGCCAGCATAAAAATGCATTACATATGCATAAGGTGCTGCCAGTCACATGGTAAATTTAGTTTTGAGTTAGCTCAAATGCGTCTGGCGAAATCGGCTGTACGCGGAATTGAGGAACTTAGAGTAGCAGTCCGTCTTGAGAAAATACTTATGAGGACTGCGGGTTCTTTTGAGTGTATAAAGGTTCCTGCAAATGTTGAATTTTCTGAGGACAAGACGGCTGCAGAAATCCTTAAAAGTTGTGGACGACAAACGATAAACAGCCGTATGCCAGTTCGTGTTAAAGGGGATGGGAATTGTTTATTCAATGCCATCTCACTTGCTGTGTGTGGGGACGAGACAAGATCAGGAGAAATTAGAGCAAGAACTACTATTGAAATAATAGACCAATGCGACTGGTATATGTCACAGCATGATAATACGGATTTAAACCTGGTGTCTCCTGATTTCAATGAAGTTTGTCTGTATTCTGCCATCCCTGGAAAAGATTCATCAGTTATGACAATGTATGCAGCAAGTTCTGTTGTAAACAGAGAAATAATATCTGTATATCCGTCTGTCAACGGCATGCTTCTTGAGGTTATCTTGAGATGATTTCGGGGCTTTTTAGTGTCCCCGCGGCCCGGTCCTCGACCAGGCCTCCACCCCCAGGAAGCAGCCCGTGACAGCTGACTAACTCCCAGGTACCTATTTACTGCTAGGTAACAGAGGCATTCAGTGTGAAAGAAACTTTGCCCATTTGTTTCTGCCTCGTGCGGGAATCGAACCCGCGCCACAGAATTACGAGTCCTGCGCGCTATCCACCAGGCTACGAGGCCCCTTGCTTGACAAATGTATAGGTATTCTCAATACCAAAATTATCCCTCGGTGTGAGGGATACAGGCAGGATCCCATTTATATTATGTGGAGCGGCAATCTCAAGGAAGGGGATAAATCATGGACACCTAACCATTTTGTTCCATTAATGTCCTTGCCTCCACTGGGTCACATATCCATAAACAGTACCCAGTTACTAAGCACTATTACATCCACACCTCTAAGTTTGTGTCAATCACCATTATCTGTACCCCCTATGTATACATCAACTCCAGTCGGAAAGGATTTTACTACTTTTGTGTCCAAAATACAGTATGACTTTAAGGAGACACACACTTTGTTAAAAAAAACCTCAATTGTCGACTGATAACGATAGCGAAAGCTCTGGCAAGCTTCGCAATGGAAAATTTTTAGCTGTAGAAGAAGTCTATTGGCATTTGCGAGAGAACAAGGTGTTTAAAAGTGTCCCAAATGGGCCTAAAGAAGATACATTTTATGTGGTTAACAATTCACATAATCTTACTAAGGGCGCCAAAACACGGTCGACCTTTCCAGACGACTGTGGAGTGTGGAACAGTGCCAGAGGTACTACCGTGAACTCCTTATTCATATGGGATAATAATAATCGTTTGAGGATAATATATTTGAGAAATGAGATATTTTGTAAAAGAGTATTATCAAAAGGGAAAACGCAGTGGGTTCCCTTAGAACCTCAGCCCTCCCCAGATACTCTCATCACAATGCACCGTTATTACACAGTCCTCAAAGGGCAGGAAAGCTTTAAGAAAAGAGTAACTGTTATTGAAGAGCTGGAGTCTGTAGCTATTGTAGAATACTGTGGCAAGCAAACAGGAGAGACGATGCATGGAAATTCACAAAACAACATTCCATATGTTCGGACCAGGCCTGAAGTTTTAGAAAATATAGGCAAGATGGTTAAGATCCAACCTCCACGAGAGGTTTATCAAAATCTGCTTATGGAAGAATCATGTTTAGCCCCAAGAGACTTCCAACAGGTAAGGAGTAAAAAATATCATGACAAGATAAAGGAACGCAAACCTATTTTCTGATCAGGGGAAGGAAGACACCAAGCCTTGGGGGCGTAATTTTATTGACATGATAAATAATTCTGCAGAAGTAAAACAGGCTTTTAAATAGGACTTAACAAATGTATAACATAGCCGTGGCTAACGCAAAGTACACGAAGCATCTTAAATTGTACACCCGTAGTAAAAACGTAATCTTATAGCCTAGTAACAAACTCTGCAGAAACCTAATGTCCTAATGTCTAGAATTAGCAGTGAGGCGAATGTAACAAATCTAATACTAAGTATAACAGGACACCAAAGTGAACAACATAACATAAGGGAAACCCTAGCTGGAGAATAATCAGGCGGCAGAAAACATAGTGACTGGGGAAGCCTGATATGTATTTGGAGAAGAAAATAACCCCAGGCCAGAGGCCGAGCCGCCAAGGAAGGAATTACCTGACAAGGTAGGGCTTACTAGTAGAATGTCTGTAAAGTCAAAGTAGTAGCTGCGGACAGCGGAACACTTGGGGACGGGCGCTGCACCCCCACCCCGCAGGCCAGCAGGCCGGACCCCCCCCCGAAGGGCGAGTGCCCGCTGGCCGCGAGGGAAACCTCAGGGAGGCAGAGCAACTACGCTACAAAACTAGGAAGGAAGGAGGACAAACTGGAGGAGCTCGCACATCGCCTCGACTTATGCCCCCTGGCCTTGGCCCGTGGGCGACGGTCGGTGAAGGTGGGGGGCAGGGGCGGCTGTAGCAGCCGCGGCAGGGTCTGCCTCGGTGGTTCCCATGCCCTGAAGGCTTGTGACATGAGAGGGCCCCCGAGCCTGCGCGATGGGCGCCTGCAGCGTCGTCCAATCGTCGGCCGAAAAAGGTGGAGGCTGCGACGCTGTGCCACCCGCCGCTTTGCCGGCAGTGGCCTCTGGGAAGTGTGGTCGCCGTGCACATCAGAGCCGCCCGAGGAGGCCCCCGAGGGGGGGAGGCGAAGCGAAGGCCGGCTGCGTCCTCACCCCACTGCGCTGTTGTCCTCACGCGACGTCGCCCGAGCCCTCTTCCATGTTGCAGTTGCTGCGTGATCCGGCTTCTCGCCACTGCGGAAAATGAAAAAGTAAGCATCGACAGGTCTAACGGGGGAAAACAGGCAGGGAGGCCCAGCTGCCGCACCGGCAACCGTCACATACACAAGTAGACAAAAGCAAGGTAAAGTTAAGTGTCCATAGTGATTGAGAATACCGGACATAGCCAATGCTATCGTAATAAAACCAATGTAATAAACTCTGAGCAGTTAAAATAGATTAAGAGAGTAATATTCATGTATAGATTGAACAGTAATATTCATGGTATAGTTTGGTTATAATAAGACCGTATTACTCATTGTATAGTTTGTTTATATTAAGACAGTATTAATCGTGGTATAGTATAGAAGAATTCAAACAATAATAATCTCAAAAGTAAAAACAAAATTATTTGAGTATCCCACTAGAAATGTACACTGCTTTAACACTGCAACAGTGTTATTAAGTAAATACCGGGCATAACTGGAGCTGGACTATGTAACAAATTAATCTTAGAAACTTAAATAATATAAATAACATAGCGAGGCCAAAACAGTAAGAAAGGCATGAGGCGTAAGCAGTGCTAGAAACAGAGAATAAATAGCGGAGTAAATACAAGACAAACTGAAACTGAACAAGTAAATAGCTTAAGACCGTATTATAATATACTTGTATTTAAGCTGAACAAATAAAAGATATAATATACTTGTATTTAAGCTGAACAAATAAAAGAGTAAACAGTGATAATCATGGATAATTTGGGTAGATTAAAGCAGGACTATACAAGGTATAGGAAGGTTAGGTTGAACAGTAATATATGCATGGTATAGTTTGGATAGATTAAAATTGTAAAGTTCATGGGATAGATTGGTTAATTAAACAGTACTTATTCATGGAATAGATGGTCTAGAGTAAACCAATAATAGTCTCAAAAGTGAAAACAAAATTATTTGCATATCCCACGGTAATGGACACTGCCTTAACGCTGCAACAGGAATAGTAAGTAAATACAAGGCATAACTGAAAGCTGAACAAAGTAATAAATTAATTTAGGGAACTTAAATAAATGATAACATGGCGTAGCTCACCCAAACCGACAGACCGCTCTACGGCATGCGCCTACCCTGGAGGAGTAGAACAGAACAGTGAGAACGGGAGGGGAATAATATATTCTAATAATAGAATAAGACCGTAATATAATGTACTTGCATATAAGCTGAACAAATAAAAGAAACAGTGGTAATCATGGGAAGATTTGGTAGCTTAAAGCGGGATTAATCAAGGGATAGGATGGTAGGTTAAGCAGTAATGTGCATGGTATGGTTTGGATAGCGTAAAACTGTAATGTTCAAGGGATGGAATGGTTATTAAAACAGTATTAATCAAGGGAGAATGGCTAGCCTAGCAATAATATTCTCAAAAGTGAAACAAGATTAGTTGAGTATCCCACAGCAATGGACACTGCATTAACGCTGCTAGAGGAATAGTAAGTAAATACAAGGCATAACTAAGCTGAACAATGCAATAATTAATTTAGAAACTTAAATAAAAGATAATAACATAACATAGCCCACCCAAGCGGACAGACCGCCCGACGGCATGCGCCTGCGCTGGAGGACAGGACAGGGAAACAGGAGGGAACGTGTACGTGCAGGAACAACAGGCGGCTACCGAGTGGACGAGACGTAAAGGTACAAACGGGCCGGTCTACCCCGACCAGGCCAAACGGCTGGGGCGAACATAACGTGGGACACCGGGGCCAGCAAACACCTGGGGACGAACAAACCGGGATACACCGGCCAGCCCAAACGACTGGGTACGAACAAGCCGGGATACACCGGCCATCCCAGACGACTGGGTACGAACAGATCGGGCTACACCGGGCTACACCATCACCGGATGAGACTGAACATCCGTGTACGAACAAGCCGGGCTCCACCGGCCAGACAAAACGTCTGTGACGAGCAAGCAGGGCTGCGCCAGCCAGACAAACAGCTGAGACGAACAAGCTGGGCTACACCAGCCAGGCAAACGACTGGGACAAACAAGCTGAGCTACACCGACCGGACAAACAACTGGGACGAACACGCTGGGCTTCAACAGCCAGACAAACGACTGGGAAGAACAAGCTGGGTTACACCAGCCAGGCAAACAACTGGGACGAACAGACTGGCTTCAACAGCCAGACGAACGACTGGGACGAACAAGCAGGCTAAACCAGCCAGACAAACGTCTGGGACGAACGAGCTGGGCTACACCCGCCAGACAAACGTCTGGGGCGAACGAGCTGGGCTACACCAGCCAGACAAACGTCTGGGACGAACGAGCTGGGCTACACGAGCCAGACAAACGTCTGGGCGAACGAGCTGGGCTACACCAGCCAGACAAACGTCTGGGCGAACGAGCTGGGCTACACCAGCCAGACAAACGTCTGGGGCGAACGAGCTGGGCTACACCAGCCAGACAAACGTCTGGGACGAACGAGCTGGGCTACACCAGCCAGACAAACGTCTGGGGCGAATCGAGCTGGGCTACACCAGCCAGACAAACGTCTGGGCGAACGAGCTGGGCTACACCAGCCAGACAAACGTCTGGGCAAACGAGCTGGGCTACACCAGCCAGACAAACGTCTGGGGCGAACAAGCTGGCCTACGCCGGCCAGACAACAACTGGGACGAACAAGCTGGGCTACACCAAGCGGCCAAACGTCAAGGGACGAACAGGCTGGGCTACACCAGCCAGACAGACGTCTAGTACGAACAAGCTGGGCTACACCAGCCAGACAAACGTCTAGGGACGAATACGCTGGGCAACACCAGCCAGACAAACTTCTAGGACAAACAGGCTGGGCTACACCAGCCAGACAAACGTCTAGGACGAACAGGCTGGGCTACACCAGCCAGACGAACGTCTAGGTCGAACAGGCTGGGCTACACCAGCCAGACAAACGTCTAGGACGAACAGGCTGGGTTACACCAGCCAGACAAACTACAGGGACAAACAGGCTGTGCTACACCAGCCAGACTAACGTCTAGGAACGAACAGGCTGATCTACCCCAGCCAGGCAAAACGCCTAGATACGGACAAAACGAGCAACACCGGACGGACAAACAACTGGGACGAACAAGCAGGGCATCACCGTCCAGACAAACATCAGAAGAACACGCCGGACGACACCGGCTGACGCAAGTCAGCCAATAACAAGAAAGTGTTGGGCCTACCCACCGGGGCACCGCCGCCACAAGGGCGTCTCCTGCCCGAGGGCGAAAAGGGAGAAGGACAGGAAGGAAGCGAACACAGCCCAAGGCAAGCGCTCCTGGAGCTCCATGCCACGTGGGTGATGCCGTCCTTGGCATGGGCCCCTAGGGTCGGGCCCTAGGGACAAAGACAACTAAAAACCCGGCCAGGAGGCGTCGCCACCAGGGTGACGCCAGGACGCTCGCAGGGAACCTGGCCGGTCACGCACGTCCAAGTGCATCACGAACCCTGGCCCCTAGGGCCAAGCCAAGAGGGCGCAACAAACCAGGTTCCGGGGAAAACGCCTGGGACGGAGAAGGAAACGAAGGGCATCCTTGGGGCGAGTGCTTCACCGAGCTCAAAGCCACGTGGGCGCCGCCTACCGGGCTTGGGCCCCAGGGCTCAGAACCCCGGAAACCGCCGCGTGGCGTCGCCACAGAGGGCGATGCCAGACCACAGAAGGAGCCTGGCCGCGCACGCACGGCCAGGCGCGGGCGAAACATGGCCCCTAGGGCAAGCCTAGGGGCACAGCAAACCGGGGAGGGCACACCTGGGACGAATGGTCCACCGAGCACGCAATAGGGCCGGGCCCCAGGGCACAGGACCACCGAAACCAGGCCACATGAAGTCGCCGCAGATAACCAGCGCACCAGTCCCGACCTGGAGGAACGCCAGCAACCCCAGGGAGGCAAGCAGGCGGAAGGCCCTAGGGAACTAGCTAAGCGGAACGAACGGGCCGCGAGGGACGGCGCAAACACACGCCAGCACTGGGGGTAGTCCTGACTAACTTGTACAGGAAACTCTCTTACCTTAGGGTTTGCTGGGTAGGGCAGGGGGCCCCTGCGGTACCGGCCTGGGATGTGGAAGGCCCCAAAGGATCGGAGAATATCAGTTGTGGGACCATAGTAGCGGAGAGGGAGTCCGATTGCTTGAGAAATCCCGTGTACACAGTAAACAAAACGTAGAAGTGGTAAGGGTACTGGCCCACGTGTCGATGAGGCGTGGTGCTGAGCGTGGAGCCGCTTCGTGAATCTTGGACCTGGTCGGGAGAGGGAGTGAGAGCGGGACCTGACTTCCCGCGCCTTGTATGCCACCCAGGCTGGCCGCACCACGCCTGCGGGACGCGATGCGCAATTGTCTCTTCCTTCCCCCGTCAGAAACTCCACCGCCTTTCGTCAAAAGGCAGTGGGCCATTCATAGGCACAATGTTGCTGATGACGTTTTACATGTAATTAGCATGATTAATACCCATGATTATGTAAAGAAGATAATTATTAAGCCGAACGAAGTCCCCTGTGTGGTACTGTATTCCAAGGAACAACTTGAAGATCTCAAGCAACATTTGTGTGCTGCAGGAATGGAAAACCCTAATGTTATCGGTGTTGACAGGACTTTCAATCTTGGCCCTTGTTATTTAACAACACTTGTGTACAAGAACACTACTGTAGTAACAAAAGAAAAATCAAGCAACCCTATATTCCTTGGGCCCATGTATTTACACTGGGATGGTGAATACGAGACTTACTTATCATTTTTCTCCCACCTAAGAGGCAAACTCGATAACTGTATTAACAACTCGAATGTAATGATTGGTAGTGATCAGGAAATCGCGTTAAGAAAGGCACTTATGTGTTGTTTTCCGAAGGCAACATTGTTATTGTGTAGTAACCATCTGAAAGAAAATGTTCGCCACTATTTAACGGATAATATTGGATGCACGAACACCGATAGGATTCGTATCCAAAAGAAAATATTTGGTACAAGTGGGTTAGTTAGAAGTGTTTGTGAGGATCAGTTTGAAAGGGGAATCAACAATCTCATATTTTACTTTTACAAATACCCAAAGTTCAAAGATTATTTTGATAGTCGTTTGAAATCTTCTTTATGGAATTATGTGTGTGTACCTCACGCAAAAGCCAAAATGGACACGTTATGGACTAATAACAATTGTGAGTCACTAAACCATATCCTGAAACTGACTATTGATTGGAAACCCCAAAAACTGCCAGAATTAATTGAAAAAATTTGCAATGTTTCAACGCTCCAAATGCTAGATCTGAGGAGAGCATTACACGGAGAAGGCAATTATATAATATCATCCAATTTAGATAAGTACCTGGTTCCTAAGGAAGTTTGGGACCAAAAAACTAAAGATGAAAAGAGAGATTACTTATGGTGCTTTATATCAAGAAAACCTTATAATGAAAATACTAAAATGTATGACAAAAACAAAATTTTTTCAATCCCAAAAACATTTGGAATTGCCAAAAAACCATATCAGCGTAAGCGCCCCCGAAGTGAAAGAGCAGTTTAATGCTATATAATAAATGTGTTTTGGAAATAGTAGCTGACGATTTTGTGTTGATATTGCATATCTCTTACCTAATTTGTATTATGAAATATGACATGATAGTGCGTTACAGACTTCAGTTAGGAAATAATTGGACTTGTAATGTGATTACTGATCCATCTGTATCCCAGTCATTTTACTATGTTAATTTTATGTAATTTATTCTTAAGCTTAATAACATTATTTAAATGTGCTAAATTTCCATTTATATATATATATATATATATATATATATATATATATATATATATATATATATATATATATATATATATATATATATATATATTATGTTTCCAAATTTCTGATGATATACAACATATTGTGGTTTATAATTAAGTTCTTATTAATAGTGATCCTGCATCAAAATTAACAATGTTCTAATTCGGTTTTGTATGTTAAAATTAACTACATTTTTATGTTAATTTCTTTCTGTAAATAATGATGATAAAGTGCAATAAAGGTATGATTGAGACAATGTTAAATCGTTAAATCCTAAATATATCTTGAGTCTTATACTTGAAATATTAAATGAACATATAGTGTGTAGTGTAGTGTTTCAATTATTATTAAGAGGGAAGGGTTGGGGGTAATGGTTCATATGTCCACATTCGAATGCCCCTCTTCCCAGGACTGGGGGTGCGGGAGTGTACAATAAACTATACCCACCTCCGGCAGCAGCTTGTCGAAGGCGGAAGTGGAGTCTAGGCCGTTTGTCATGAAAATTATAGTGTGATGGCTCTTATTTTTATTATGGGTACATAATAAGATTATGCCTTTATTCTTAATTTATATTACAATGCTGGTAAAATACACTTCTTGATGAGTATGGAGTACAAATGAACTCATTGTGTACCCTATACTCACAGGATGAGTATAGGGTACACAATAAACTACCACTCACATCATGGGTATGGGTTGCACAAGAAACTATCGGAGAGCAGAGTATGGAAAGCAAAGTAAACAAAGATTCACACGATGAGAAAGGGTTCCACAATGTCCTATGACTCACAGGATGAGTATGAGGTGCATAATAAATTACCATTCATAGGATGAGTATGGGTTTCACAATAAACTAAAGGTAACAGGATGAGCATGGGTTGCACAAACTATTGGTAACAGGATGGGTATGGGTTGCACAATAAATTACTGTGCTAGGATGAGTGTGAGTAGGATATATATATAAACATATTGTGGTTTATAATTAAGTTCTTAATAGTGATCCTATCCTGCATCATAATTTACATAATATATATATATATATATATATATATATATATATATATATATATATATATATATATATATATATATATATATATATATATATATATATATGTATATATATATAATTAGGAAGTAATGTTTATTTGGGTAAGTTGTCAGCTTATATGAACTAATAGCTAGTGTGGCTTGTATATGGGGTACATCCGGTGTCTTACCCTCGACGGTACCCTCCTTACCCTTATCCGCGGCGGTACCTTTATGGTCAGGAAGCCACGGATATTTACAATGGGGCTCGGTCAGTCAATATGATTCCTTTGACATCACTAAACTAACTCTTATGTATTCTGTTCTCGTATTGACAATTTGAATGACATCAAGAATATTTTGAATATCTTCTGATATAGATGGTGCTGTAGTTGATTGTTGTTCATGACAAGTCCAATGGGTCATTAGCATCGCTCAGATTAGTGGGAAGAAATTCTTGCTGCAACAATGTGTGTTCTCAGAGCTAACTAGGGTAACTAAAATACTTATTTCCTAAATAAATACTTTAATTGTAAATATTTGAAAATATATGGTATGTATCAGAATTTCTGACGATATAAAACATTGTGGTTTATAATTAAGTTCTTAATAGTGATCCTATCCTGCATCATAATTTACATAATATCTACTTCTGTTTTGTGTATTAAAATGACTACTTTTTATGTTAATTTCTTTCTGTAAATGATGATGATGATGATAAAGATCAGTAAATGTAAGTAAGAACATAAGAATGAAGGTAACTGCAAAAGACTTATTGGCCCATACGAGGCAGCTCCTCGTATGGAGCTGCCTTTGATAAGTAATTACCAAAGAAGGCACCAAGCCGGGAAGGCTGTGTAGCACAATCAAATAAGTCAACTGCTCCTGAAGAGGACGGTATTACTTACAGTTTACTGAGATTAGTCTCACAAGTACCAGGTAATCCACTTTTAGTGTTGTACAGAATGAGTTTAAGTGAAGGAGTATTACCTGATGATTGGACAGTGTCATTGTTCCCATCCCCAAAGCACACTCAGATAATTATAGACCCATATCTCTACCATAATTTTGTCTATTAGCACAGTTTTCGGCGTGAATGCATTTTGGTTCTACAAGGTAGCCAACTCCATCAAAATATTAAATATGTACCCAACTCAATTAACGATTAATCAACCAATTACTCCATGGGATAACTTGGATCTAGCAGTTGATTTTGTAAATGCACCCAAGAAAGATAATGTACACTCTACATTATTAAAACAGTTAACACTGTGAAGCATCACTGAAAGTACTCAGAGTATGGGTAACGATGTGTATCAGTGCTATACCGACGGTTCTGTAGAAGAAGGTGGACGATGTACCGGATGTGCATGTAATATATTTGAACAATCTTCTCTCTTACATACATGAATGAAGCGCTATGCTAAACTGTGTAATTACTATTTGAGTACTGGAACACTTGATGATATATTGAACTTGTACCCTAGATTGACGATGTAACGTATCAATTATACAATGAATGTATGTGATGTAACTCTATAACCTGAGCTTGTGAAAGCACCTTAATCACCTTCAGTGATTAAGTGCTTAATTGCACACTAGTTTCTCTATCAGTTATCTCACCTTGTCAGAGTAAAAGAGACAAATATATGTGTATGTATGTGTTCAGAATTCAATTTCACCTTTGTAAATGCACGTTAATGACACTATGTAAAAGACACATCGAACACTTTATGTTGGGCATACGTAAATCTGTGTATTTATGTATTTACGTATGTAGCTTAGCCTAGCATTTTAAAAACACTACAATCACCTTATGTGGTTGATTGTTCAATAAATCCCTGAACTATATGTTTAACAAATCTCTAACTCTATCAATGGAGTTAGTTTAGTTCTTATATTATGCACCATATACCCATCTTGTGGGCGGTAGTGGAAAGGGTTAGAGTCCATGGCGGACTGAAGAAAATGTATATATGATGGTTAGCATTGTTAATGTGTGGCCACGTCTGTGGTAGAAAATAATACAAAAAAATCAAATAAAGGTATTATTGAAACTTTATACGAAAACATTAAATCCTAAATATATCTTTAATATTATACTTGAAATATGGTATACTTTGCTCTCTCCATCGTACTTCTGCACCTGCTGGCAAGTGGTTCGGTGCAGTGTGCAGGTGATGTTCATTACTGGGTGAGCTGGCAAGTGGTGCTCACCTGCCAGCTCACCTAACGAAAATTTGGTTTTTAATACACTTACACATTTATTGGGTCTTTCCTTCACCTTCATTCAAGCACTAGGGTATTACAGTAAGTGTTTTAATTATAATATTTATTAACGTTATTATTTTTATTTTTATTATTATTAGTATTATTATTAACAGGAGAGGATCGAGTGTGTGTGTGTGGGGGGGGGGGGGGGGAATAATGGTACACATGTCCACATCCCAATGCCCGCCCTTCCAGGACTGGGGGTGCGGGGGTGTACAATAAACTATACCCACATCCGGCGGCAGCTTGTCGAAGGCGGAAGTGTAGCCTAGAGAATTTGTCATGATAATTAGTGATGACTCTTATTTTGATTATGGGTCTGTAATCCAGTTAAGCTTTTATTCTTAATTTATATTACAATGCTGGTAAAATACACTTCTTGATGATGAGTATGGAGTACAAATGAACTCATTGTGTACCCAAGTTCAAGTTCAAGTATGTTTATTGAGATAAGCAATAAATAAATCTCAAAGGGATAGAGTAGCTTAGGCTATTTCAACCCCCCTCTAATTCAAGTCCCTCAAGGGGCGCACAAATACTGTGACTACAAATAGACAAATAACATTACAAGAATCCAAACAAGAATTGTGAACCCTATACTCACAGGATGAATATAGGGTACACAATAAACTACCACTCACATCATGGGTATGGGTTGCACAAGAAACTATCGCGCAGAGGATGAATATGGAGAGCAAAGTAAACAAAGATTCACACGATGAGAAAGGGTTGCGCAATGTCCTATGACTCACAGAATGAGTATTAGCTGCACAATAAACTACAGGTCACAGGATAAGTATGGGTTGCACAATAAATTACAGGTCACAGGATGGGTATGGGCTGCACAAACTACCGGTAACAGGATGAGTATGGGATGCACAATAAATTACGGGTCACAGGATGAGTATGGGTTGCACAAACTACTGGTAACAAGATGAGTATGGGATGCACAATAAATTACCGCACAGAGGATGAGTATAGGGTGCACAAACTGGTTGGGTAAATGGAAATGGTTGGGTACATTTCCTTTCACCTAATGCGACTATTCATGTGTCCGGACTTTCAATTCAGTTATATTTATGCCAAAGTATTAACATGCAGCTTATATTTATGTCTTTATGATGACATAGAAAACTTCGTTTATTACAATATCTAGATTAAATTAACATTGATCTTCGGAAGGTCATAGTTCCCATATCGGTAAGGAGAGCGTCGGCCATGAAGCCTTGTTTAAAGTATGAATATTTTTCCTCTCTAATAAGGTATAATCTCTGTGATGGATTCACAAAAACTATTTTATATCTGCCTTTCTGATAACATATACAAATATAATCTTTATTTGTGAATATTTGTTAATTAAGCAATATATCAGAGGGCGTGTAGGGTTCGGTGTTCAATGAACGAAAAGGACTGGATCACTGTGTACAGGAGGCTGATATGGCAGCAAACACTCTCCTGGCGACCATATTTCTTGGATAAGTCGCTCCACACAATTGTCGCTTGGACCGTCGACTTCCTATGGCGTCACCTCTCACATATTTACGTCTCATTTCGTTATGAAATTAGATTATTTCAGAGAAAAATAGGTTTGATCATGTTCTACGTGTAGCACCAACATTATAGTAAGTAAATATACCATATTTCTTCATTACTTACGTAATGCTAATACGTTTTGGGTAGTTTTGGCCTGATTTGGGTGATTGGGGTAATTCTATGGACCGCTCTCGGGTAGCTATCCAAACTCTCTTCTCCTTTCACCAATCAGCCCGGCAGATGTTGTGTCCATCATACACTCTCTAAAAACCAAGGCAGGGAACACCAGTGAAATTCCGTCCATTGTGTACAAGAGAGCCTCCCATGCCCTTGTCCCACCCATAGCACTACTGTTCAACAAATCTAGTGTCACACCTTCCCTGATATCCTCAAAAAAGCAAGAGTAACGCCAGTCCATAAAGGAGGCAATCCGGCGGACATAAACAATTATAGACCAATATCAAATCTACCCATTCTATCAAAAATATTTGAAAAAATTATTTACAAACAGCTCTATTCCTACCTCGTAAAATTCGACATACTCAGCCCCTGCCAGTTTGGCTTCCGGTCCCAAAAGAGTACCAATGATGCAATCATTAGTCTCCTTGACATTATCTACTCAGCCCTTGACAAAAATGAGTTTCCGATTGGACTCTTCATTGACCTAAGAAAAGCCTTTGATACTGTTAATCACAACTACCTCTTATTTAAACTCCAGCATTATGGAATCCGAGGCCTTGCCCTTGACTACATCCGATCCTATCTTAGTGACAGACACCAATATGTAACCATCAATGATACAACTTCTTCCACTCTACCAATTACCGTTGGAGTGCCACAGGGCAGCATCTTAGGACCTCTTCTATTTCTTATATATATAAACGATCTGCCTAATGTCTCTAATATTCTCAAACCTATATTGTTTGCTGACGATACTACCCTTATCTACTCAAACCTCAACCCACATACACTAAATAATGTTGTGAATAATGAATTAAAAAAAGTCCACTTATGGATGTCAACGAACAAACTAACATTAAACATCGAAAAGACTTACTACATCTTATTTGGAAGCAAATCATCAAATGCAATTCAGCTACAGATAGACAACATTAACATCAGTAATAAAAATGATGGCAAGTTTCTTGGCCTATTCCTAGACAAGAGACTCAACTTCAGCACCCACATTCAACACATAACTAAGAAAGTCTCTAAGACAGTTGGTATACTCTCCAAAATCAGATATTATGTTCCTAACTCTGCTCTCCTCTCACTATATTATGCACTAATCTACCCCTATCTTAATTATGGTATCTGTGCATGGGGGTCTACCACTGCAAACCACCTTAAGCCCATCATCACACAGCAAAAATCTGCTATCAGAATAATAACTAACTCTGCTTTCAGACAACACTCAGCTCCCTTGTTTAAATCTCTAAACTTGCTAAATATTAACTCCCTCCACACATTCTCTTGTGTCAACTACATTTACAAAACCCTGTTCTTAAATGCAAACCATGCTCTGAAACTCTCCCTGGACAGATGTAATAGGACCCATTATCACCACACCAGAAATAAATATCTCTTTGATATCCCCAGGGTCAAACTTAATCTGTGTAAACACTCTATGCAAATTAAGGGACCTAGTCTATGGAACTCACTCCCTAGTGAATTGAAAAACTGTAAAACTTTTGCCTTATTTAAAAGCAAAACCAAAAAGTACCTAACTTCATCTATTTAGTTTCCTACACTGAGCTTTAAATTTGCTCTGTACCTAGTGGTACCCAATCTCCTAATTTTTATGTAATATCAAACAACCTTATCATTGTGTTCATTGCTGTCTTCTTTTATGTGCTAGCCATATGCTGTATTGTGACTACCAATTTTTGTCAACTACCATTCAAGCTGTCATTGCAATCAATCTTATATTGTTTCTGCTGTATTGTGCCTACCAATTTGTTGTCAACTACCATTTTAAGCTGTCATTGCAATCAATCATAGCTACCTATGTGCTTTAATATACTGTACCTATAATTTTCTCTCATCTTTTTTTTTTCATTCCATGTAATCTGTTATCATTTTTTTGTCTATAAATTTTGCAAGTATTTACCTCCTTAAAATTTTCTTAGATTAAGGACCTGCCCGAAACGCTGCGCGTGCTAGTGGCTTTACAAGACTGTAATTACCATAATTGTATCCTCACATTCCTTATGTACATTCTTGTATATGCATAAATAAATAAATAAATAAATAAATAAATAAATAAATAAATAAATAAGCTAAGTTTTCCTGAATTAATATATTTTCTCTAATTTTTTTCTTATGAAATGATAAAGCTACCCATTTCATTATGTATGAGGTCAATTTTTTGTTATTGGAGTTAAAATTAACGTAGATATATGACCGAACCTAACCAACCCTACCTAACCGAACCTAACCTTTCTTTATAGGTGAGGTTAGGTTAGGTAGTCGAAAAAGTTAGGTTAGGTTAGGTAGGTTAGGTAGTCGAAAAACAATTAATTCATGAAAACTTGGCTTATTAGGCAAATCGTGCCTTGCATAGTAGGCTGAGAAGTTCGTTCTGACTATTAGGTACGACATATATATATATATATATATATATATATATATATATATATATATATATATATATACAACTTTAGAACACTTTCCCACCAGGAGACTCGAACCCTAGCCAGCACAGAAGCCTTCCAGCAACTGGCATAACAGGTACGCCTTAACCCTCTCCACCACCTGCTCAGACCCCTAAAAGAGATGATAATTTCAGAGTATTTAAATACCACAAAGATCACCACCTCCCAAGAGCACTAGAGCAAGTGAGGGGTCATTTAGACGTTAATTTCATCAAGTCCCTGTTAATATGGGAAGACACAGTGTCTATGCTTAAGGCACAACTCTCCTAAACACGAGAGTCAAGTATACAACTTTAGAACACTTTCCCACCAGGAGACTCGAACCCTAGCCAGCACAGAAGCCTTCCAGCAACTGGCATAACAGGTACGCCTTAACCCTCTCCACCACCTGCTCAGACCCCTAAAAGAGATGGTAATTTCGGAGTATTTAAATACCACAAAGATCACCACCTCCCAAGAGCACTAGAGCAAGTGAGGGGTCATTTAGACGTTAATTTCATCAAGTCCCTGTTAATATGGGAAGACACAGTGTCTATGCTTAAGGCACAACTCGATCTCCTAAACACGAGAGTCAAGTATACAACTTTAGAACACTTTCCCACCAGGAGACTCGAACCCTAGCCAGCACAGAAGCCTTCCAGCAACTGGCATAACAGGTACGCCTTAACCCTCTCCACCACCTGCTCAGACCCCTAAAAGAGATGGTAATTTCGGAGTATTTAAATACCACAAAGATCACCACCTCCCAAGAGCACTAGAGCAAGTGAGGGGTCATTTAGACGTTAATTTCATCAAGTCCCTGTTAATATGGGAAGACACAGTGTCTATGCTTAAGGCACAACTCTCCTAAACACGAGAGTCAAGTATACAACTTTAGAACACTTTCCCACCAGGAGACTCGAACCCTAGCCAGCACAGAAGCCTTCCAGCAACTGGCATAACAGGTACGCCTTAACCCTCTCCACCACCTGCTCAGACCCCTAAAAGAGATGGTAATTTCGGAGTATTTAAATACCACAAAGATCACCACCTCCCAAGAGCACTAGAGCAAGTGAGGGGTCATTTAGACGTTAATTTCATCAAGTCCCTGTTAATATGGGAAGACACAGTGTCTATGCTTAAGGCACAACTCTCCTAAACACGAGAGTCAAGTATACAACTTTAGAACACTTTCCCACCAGGAGACTCGAACCCTAGCCAGCACAGAAGCCTTCCAGCAACTGGCATAACAGGTACGCCTTAACCCTCTCCACCACCTGCTCAGACCCCTAAAAGAGATGGTAATTTCGGTGTATTTAAATACCACAAAGATCACCACCTCCCAAAAATAACAGGCGTACCTGTTATGCCAGTTGCTGGAAGGCTTCTGTGCTGGCTAGGGTTCGAGTCTCCTGGTGGGAAAGTGTTCTAAAGTTGTATACTTGACTCTCGTGTTTAGGAGAGTTGTGCCTTAAGCATAGACACTGTGTCTTCCCATATTAACAGGGACTTGATGAAAATAACGTCTAAATGACCCCTCACTTGCTCTAGTGCTCTTGGGAGGTGGTGATCTTTGTGGTATTTAAATACTCCGAAATTACCATCTCTTTTAGGGATCTGAGCAGGTGGTGGAGAGGGTTAAGGCGTACCTGTTATGCCAGTTGCTGGAAGGCTTCTGTGCTGGCTAGGGTTCGAGTCTCCTGGTGGGAAAGTGTTCTAAAGTTGTATACTTGACTCTCGTGTTTAGGAGAGTTGTGCATACATATATATATATATGTCGTACCTAGTAGCCAGAATGCCATGTACCTAGTAGCCTAGTAGCCAAGGCCCGATTTGCCTAATAAGCCAAGTTTTCCTGAATTAATATATTTTCTCTAATTTTTTTCTTATGAAATGTTAAAGCTACCCATTTCATTATGTATGAGGTCAATTTTTTTTATTGGAGTTAAAATTAACGTAGATATATGGCCGAACCTAACCAACCCTACCTAACCTAACCTAACCTATCTTTATAGGTTAGGTTTAGTTAGGTAGCCGAAAAAGTTAGGTTAGGTTAGGTAGTCGAAAAACAATTAATTCATGAAAACTTGACTTATTAGGCAAATCGGGCCTTGCATAGTCAACCTGTCCTCTAAAAAAGAACGTCAACATTTGCCGTTTGACTCTACGGCTGTTTTTGGACGTTATTTTGTGTAAAACTACGTCTATTTTCGCTTCCATGGACTATCTCTTGTTATACAATGAAATACCACACTCTTATTATTCTATAACTCACTGACTATGCTCTGATATTTGTTCTTCAAGTAAAAATATATATATTTTTGCCTTAATTAGGCCATAATCCAGAAAATTCCAGCCTATCGATCTATTTATCCAGCCTATTCCTATTTAGGAAAACATCTAATAAATTTGGAAATGAATTTTTCGTTCGCCGACAGTTGCCTGTTACTATTTAACCCTCTATGCTTTAATGTCGCTGGTCATTGTGACTTTCCCAGGATTTATATATGTTTTGTAGTAGCATTTAGTCAGACTACAGCAATTTAACTAATGGGAAACCTCTATAGTTGTCGTAAATTAATAATAATCATTTATCAAATAATAAATTAGCAAACATATGCAACATTTTATGTTACGACTTTTCGGGTAGGCCGTTCTGTTTGTTTACAACCTCAATGGTTCAAAATACACAATACTTTTAATATATAAGTGACTAAGTATGCTCTAATATATGGTCCTCAATGAAAATTATCGTTTTTTTTTTGTTAATTTGTCCATAATGAATAAGATTCCTTACTGTTGATCTTTATATTAAGAAAAACATCTAAACAAATTGGTATTGTGTTTTCGTTCAGATAAAGTTTCCAGATACAATTTCCTAGTTATCAATTAATGTAGGTGGTTATTTTAATTCGCGGCTACCAGGGGCTTTCTCCCATTATACAATATAAATGTACTCACTAACTATTCTCTGGTATCTGTTCTTCAAGTAAAATTACCTATTTTTTTGTTTAATTAGTCCATAATTCATAAAATTCCTTCAGGGCGATCTTTATATTTAGAAAAACATCTAATCAATTTGGAATTTAATTTTTCGTTCAGCTACAGTTACCAGCTACTATTTCATTGTTATATTTTATGTCGCTGGACCTAGATTCAGGAAGCTCTGTGTATTTCTTCGTAAGTGGGTTTGCTACGAAGGTTCCTAAGTGCGCCCTAAGAAGATGCTTAGGTGCGATTCAATAAGGTATACTTAGGAAGAAAAATTGTTGGTTCACCTGCGTGCCGATAGAGGTCACTACTGTGTTTCGTTTGGCCAATCAGAGAGCAGCAACATTCTTCATATTGAAGATTTAGCGCTGGCTTATCGCAGCTCTACTGCCTCCTATTTACGTCGAATTTTCTTATAAAATTAGTATATTTCGAAGTAAAACAATGTTTTTTCAACTTCTACAGCCAGCACCGACATTGTAGTAAACAAATATGTTACATTTGTTGTTTACCTACGTAATTCTAAGAGATACTGTGTAGCTGTCCTTGTTGCTCGGAAGATGCGCTGACAATTATTGTATATATTTACTGAATTTACCCAAGGGCCACTAACTATCTAGTGACCTCGAAGAGGACAGAAAGCCGGCGGCTTGTTGAAGGCCCGCCAATTGTCTTAATTATATTTTTTAGCTGGAATTTGGCATTTAAGGCTTCAGCGGGTAGGCTGTTCCATGGGTTTATAGCCCTCTTGGTGGAAAAAAAACATCTGTTTTCAGTCCTACTTGAGAGAACATACTCTCCAACACTATATCTGTGATTGTCCTGTTATCAGTGACTTCATACCAAATGGTATGAGGTATTTTGAGCTCTGTAATTACTTCATACTCTCAGGAATATTGGAAGATATTCTTGTGCTGCACCCAGATTTTGCCAGTGGAGGCTAATAGATCAGCATTAAGTATTTTGTTCTCTCCTAATTCCATGTATGACTGGCCATCCTGTGAGGTGAGCTTGTAGCTGGTTTTTGATCTACACTGTGTGGTCTTTTATACAGAATAGGGAAGCAGCACATTGCTGTGTATACCTAAACATGTTTAAAAATACATTGTTTGAGAGGAGTTTTGTAGAAACTGGTAAGAGTAATCATAATATAATGTCTCCATGATTCAGTGCTCACCTCTTGTGAAAATTGCTTAGAGTTGTTTAGTCAGAGTTGATTTGTTTTTTGTATTGAGGCTGGTATTTTCTAAATTGATTCCATGTACAGTATGTCTAACCATCCTGTGAGATGGGAGTATTAGATAAACTTATAGCTTGTTTTTTATCTACACTGTGTAATATTCCATATAGAATAGGGTAGCAGCACATTGCTGTGTATACCTAATCTTCTTAATAAAAAAAATCAGTAATAAAGATTTTAAATTATAGTTTGTATTACAAATACAGTACTGTATTATCCTTATTAAATCATGTTGACCATGGATCATTAAGATCTCATGTTGATATGTAATACAAGTCATATTTCTTTTGAACTGCTAATCCATGCTAATCATTCATTAAATTGTGCATTATGTCTCAATTTTTCACTTCCTTGGATATACTGTACAGTACAAAAAGATAGGAAAAAATAAACCAGTAATATTTCTTTCATTATATTTTTCATTTAAATAACTGCATCAATATTTTTACAGCTGACAGGATTTGTTTTCCCATACAGGTGCATTATTTGTTAAAAAAATTTGGTTTATTGTTACACACAATGGTGCTACATAGCCTTCCCAGCTTGGTGCCTTCTTTTAATACTTACTGATTAAAAAATAAATAATAAATACATTTTATTCAGGAAAAGTACATACAGTTGATTTACAAACATAATGTTGGATTTATAGGCAGAGCTAGTACATACAATACCTAAAGCCACTAATACTCTAGCATTTCGGGCAAGGTGTGGGGGGAAAAAAAACAGACTAAAACTTAATAGTAATCGGGATTAGGTATAAATTGTGTTGAAAGAAGGAATAAAAAATACAAAAAGGGGGTTAACATAGCATAAATCAGCAATTGCACATGTTGGTGAACAGCGTTGTTTAAAAAATAGCAAGACATGGGTTGACATTTAGGAGGTAAGTTAGGTTACATGGAGTTAATTAGGCAGTACTTGGTTTAACTCATAAACTGGTTGAGAGAGGTACAGCCGTTGACATGATTCGGGAGGTCATTCCACATTCTGGGTCCCTTGATTTGTAGAGCACTTCTAGTTTGGTTACACACAGCCAAATTGAGTAACAGGAAGAGGTCTTGGACACAAATTTGTTCCATGCTAAATGTAGAGGAATCAGCTGAGTATTCCTCAAATAAAATAAGTTGCCTCAGCTTATAAGGTAAATAAAATAAGCATTTCTCAAATAAGTAGCTGCCTCACCTCACTGCCTTACTGCTACATAGCCTTCCCGGCATGGTGCCTTCTTTTGATAATTACTTGTTCCACACCCAAATTGTATAACAGGAAGAGGTTTTGGACCCCTACTTCCCTCTCTTTTTTAATAATCTACAGTATATAGTCATAATTATACCTTTAAGTATTCAATGAATAAAGTTTGTGACATTTTTACCCTTCTCCTTACCTAACATCATTTGTGCAGCATATTTTTATTTTATGTATCACCCAGATTTAATTTCAAAATAAAACCAAACTAAATAAATTAGAAATGGGTATGTATAGCTAAGGTACACCCTTACTACTAGGTGAACAGGGGCATTTGGTGATAGTAAATGATACCATCAGGCAGGGCTCATCACCTTCTCTCATATTTCATGTTCACCAGTGTTTATTTACTTAATAACTACAGGTATAATATCTTGCTATTATAAAACTAATTCTACTATCATCAAACACATATTTACTTCAAGTTTCAAGCAGAGAATGCATATATAACTAACACGAAGGATTCCTCTTCACTAGATTCACCAGCTATAATATTTTGGTCATGTTCCAATATCATAAATCGATCCCAGTGTTATGTAGTAGAGAAAAAATGACTTATATCCAGTTTACGTAAAGCTACGAGTGGTCGAAACCACACTTAAATCCCAGAATGAACTTACGAAGGTTTTTCCACTTAGGGTAGCTCTTTGAATACGGACCTAGCCGCCACGAAGGCGCTACAGCTTTGTAACATCCTTTGCAGATAACACAAAAATCAGCATGAAAATTACCTCTGCTGAAGATATTGAAAAACTACAAGCAGATATTAATAAAGTTTTCGACTGGGCTACAGAAAATAACGTGATGTTTAAAAGTGATAAATTACAGGTACTCAGATACGGCAAAAATTAGAACCTTAACCCTTAAACTGCGCATGGCGTATATATACGCTCTGAGTAACATGTCCCATGGTGCGCATGGCATATATATACGCCATAGGGTGCCAGGCCTGATTCAAATGGCCAGCGGCTACACGGGGTTCACAGTAGCTTCCTCAGGGCTCTTGTAAACAGATGCCATTTAAAAAAAAAATCGTGGGCAATATTCTCAGGTGTGAGAGGCACAGTACTGTTGGAGCAACCAAGGCCGGCGCACGCATCATACTTTTGAGTATAGCGATTATTAACCACTTTTATTATATAAATATATTACAATACACACTATTGAATAATATTACTGCAAAAAAACTAAGGAAAAATCAATCGGAGACATTGAAACAATTAAGTAATAATATCTTTGTGGCAACTCCCATCTGTCAACGCGGGTGACGCTGACCGGGTCTGACGACCGCTCTGTCAACGCCCACTTTTTGCCAGACTTCCTCGGTCAATTGCGCCCAAAATATGTCACCTACGATTTTTTTATTATTTTTTCCGTGCTCAGGGGACACAAATTAATATGTTTAGAAGACGAAAAAAATTTTGTGAATTTTTTTTTTCTTGCGCACAGGGGTGTAAATGTCCCAAGGACCCCTGAGCAGTGTAAGGGTTAAACATAATACTGGGTACAAAACACAATCAAATTTGCCCATAGTAGGAAAGAAACATGTAAAGGATTTGGGAATAATGATGTCTGATGACCTAAATTTTAGGGAGCATAACCAAGCAAATATTGCGGCAGCCAGGAAAATGATAGGATGGATTACGAAAACTTTCAAAACCAGGGATCCCATCACAATGGTTGTACTCTTCAAATCACTTGTGCTGTCCCATCTTGAGTACTGCTCAGTACTCACTTCCCCATTTAGAGCAGGAGAGATTGCTGAAATAGAGGGAGTACAGAAAACATATACAGGATACATAAACGAGATAAAGTATCTAAATTATTGGGTTCGTCTGAAAGCTCTCCGAATGTACTCACTAGAAAGACGATGGGAGAAATATCAAATAATATACAAGTGGGAAAATACTAGAGGGCCAGGTCCCAAATCTGCACAGTAAAATAACAACATACTGGAGTGAACAATATGGTAGGAAATGCAGAGTACTGTACAACCAGTGAAGAGCAGGGGTGCCATAGGCACAATTAGAGAGAACTATATAAACATCAGAGGTCCATGGTTGTTCAACATCCTCCCAGCGAGCATAAGAAATATTGCCGGAACAACCGTGGACATCTTCAAGAGGAAACAAAGTAGTTTCCTCCAACGAATGCCGGACCAACCGGGCTGCGGTGGGTATGTGGGCCTGCGGGCTGCTGCAAGCAACAGCCTAGTGGACCAAACGCTCACAAGTCAAACCTGGCCTCGGGCCGGGCTTGGGGAGTAGAAGAACTCCCAGAACTCCATCAACCAGGTATCAACTAGGTGTTTATGGATGAATAAATCATCAGGACGAGTAGAATTAACATGATCGAGATTAAAATACTTAGTCCATGTAGCAGGACCAAACAAAGCTTGGAAGGTATTAGAACCGGAAGGAATCGTGTGAGTGTGACTGCGGAGAGGACGGCACCGAGCACCCCCAGTAAGATGGGGGTAAAAGGTGCAGTTGTTACAATGAGAGATGAAGCCACTCCATGTGATGAGGTGGTCATCACTGGGGGCTTGGGGCTCAACCCTGCCACAGAGGTAGAAGGGGGAGCAGAGAGGGGTAGTTGGGACTTGGTAGATCAAGCTCTCACAAGTCAAGCCTGGCCTCGGGGACTAGAAAGACTCCCAAAACACCATCAAGCAGGGAAAGTCTGGAGCTGCTTGGTCTGGGACCAAAGTAGCTGGGGTTTACAGAGCCCGGCTTTCCATCACAGTCCGACTCGGGGCCCTGGTCTCCCACCCCACATCTGAGAAGTTAAAAATAAGGGTCAGATATCAGCATGTAAATGAACAGGTAAACATATCATCAACAAACAAGCCCCCATACCCACCATGGCGGCACAATTAGAGGATAGGATACCCGATAAGACGTGGGCACCCCCAGGGGAGCATCGTGGATATATGCCCTGCAATCACCACTTTAAGAACCATCAGTCTGTCAAGGTTGGGCTCAGCAATGAAGGAAAAGAGTGACAATAAAAGTGTCCCTTTGCTCAACAATTTCGGGTACCACAGTTTTACGGGCGAGAGACTGTGCCTCACCTAACACCCAGTGTCAAAACAGAAGATGACATCTAAAAGAATGATCAAGAATAGCAAAAAGTCGCTGGGAAATAGCAATTAAAAAGGAGAATTGGGAAGGAAAAATTAAACTTAGTAGGAAAAAGCATTCAGCACAATTAGTGAAGAAGGCAGCAGGAGCATAAGGCTTCAAAAGGACAGAGGACACTGTCCCATGGAGCATCCGCCAACCAAGCCCCCTCACGATGGCAACAGGCTGGAAAGGGAGGGAGAGATGAAAAAGATGAGAGGGTGAAGAATACTGCTCGGTGAGACATCAGTGTTAATGGGTAGAGTGGGAAAATTGGAATCATTCACAGAGATATACTGGAGCCTGTCACTGAGGTAAGATTGTAGGTACTGGAGGGAGTGACCTCTTACTCTGTAATGTTTCAATTTAAGAAAGTTAATGTGTTTACAGTGTCAAAATGTCTTATGTAGGTCAACAAATAAATGAATAAGGTACTCATTTTTTCCAAGAGCTGCATAAATTAATCATACTAACTGGGCATGATTGGTCCTTTTTTGGTCCTGAAGCCATTATGGCAAGAACTAAGTATAAATAGGAATAAGGCTGCATGTAAATTAACTCTTTAAAATATTTTAGACAAAATCGACAGAATTGATTTTGGTCTATAATTGTTGACTTCAGTGAAATTGCTGCTTTTATAGACTAAGGTTACTCTTGCTTTTTTCTCAAAATATCAGGAAAGGTTTAGAGTTCAAATAATTTGTTATAGAGCAATGCAATGGCTGGAGCTAAAAATCTAGAGACTTTTTGTAAATTAGGGGTGGTATCTCAACATACAGTATCTATGCATGGGGTTCATTCATCCACTGCAAACTACCTCAAGCCCATCATCACCCAACGAAAATCTGCTATCAGAAGTATAAAACTGTCTTCAAACAACACCCAACCTCTCTGTTTAAATCCCTGAACATGCTACATATACACTCGCTCTACACATTCTCTTGTGCTATTTACAAGTACAAAACCTTGTTCCTAAATGCTAACCCTGATCTGAAACTCTCCATTGATAGACGTAATAGAACCCACAAGCACCACAACATAAATATCTCTTTGATATAATTTTTTTATATAAATTGACAGTCAGGATAATATAATTGCCAATCAGACTAATATAACTTTGAATCAGGCTTTTTCACCCACAGGGTTATTGATCAATGGAACTGCCGACCCACCAAACCCATAACTGCTAAAACTGTGCTGAATTTCAAAATATACCTGGAAAAAATCATGAAGGCAAACTGGGAGGGGGAAGGGAACCTTCAACAAGCCGATGACTTCCTGTTCTCATCGAGGCCACTCGGGTTAGTGGCCCTCAGGTAAATCGGGTAAAATATTATTCCCAGACAATTACAGCATAACTGATAAAGTTAGGCTAGAGTAATAAATTTCTGGTAAATTTAGAGTGATAAATTTCTGGGGTAATATAAATTTAAATTTCTTATTAACTTGACTGACAGCTATAAATGCCAAGCCGCCTTCAATATACTGTTCAGTGAAATATTTATAATCAAGAATAGAACTCATAAATAGGTCTAAACAAAAAATAAGAAATGGACATCAGTTTGCATATGAATCTCCTGAGAAGATTCCTCGATTAATATACATTTCCTTACCAATCAAATAGTGTCACCTTAAGTACATCTCAGATTGTCTTCTTCACCAACTCCAATGCTAAATAATATTACAACAAAAATGTCCATAACTTAGCTACAGAGTATATTACATTTTAAATAAATTTCCACAGGAAGCAAAAAAAGGAAGCACATTATTTACATAAATATGAAGAAAAGCATTTAAAGCTTTGTTTTACCTTTGCTAAATTAAAGAGATATTTCTATACAGTACTTATAAGCAATTTTGAGTTTTCCTAGTGACAGCTTCTCCAGTTCTTGCTTGGTCATCTAACTTTCATAAAAGAACACTATAATAAAATATCTTCATATCTTTACCTTTTCATTGTGAAGTGTATTTCTCAAGCAAAATATAATTACCTCTGAAGAACATCCAACTGACATTGTGATAGCACACTGTTAGATTAAAGGTAAGATAATATACCATTATGTGCCTCATTATCCTTCAACATTCTCTTAATTATCTATCACACTCAAAGTGTTTGGCCTATTATCTGCATGTATCATCTTATGCCTCTTCATACTTCCAAGATGACTGAATCTTTTCCCACACTCTTGACACTCGTGAGGTTTGTCACCTGAATGCACTAACATGTGCTGTATTATTGTTCCACGTTTTCTAAATTTTTTATCACACTCGGCACATTGAAAAGGTCTCTCATCCACATGCACCATCCTGTGAGTTTTCATACTTCCACGATGACTGAATCTCTTCCCACACTCTGGACACTCGTGAGGTTTATCACCTGAATGCACTAACATGTGCTCCATTATAGTTCCACGTTCTCTAAATTTTTTGCCACACTCGGCACATTGAAAAGGTCTCTCATCCGCATGCACCATCCTGTGCCTCTTCATATTTCCAAGCCGACTGAATCTCTTCCCACACTCTGGACACTCGTGAGGTTTGTCACCTGAATGCACTAACATGTGCTCCATTATAGTTCCACGTTCTCTAAATTTTTTGCCACACTCGGCACATTGAAAAGGTCTCTCATCCACATGCACCTTCCAGTGTCTCTTCATACTTTCATGACGACTGAATCTCTTCCCACATTCTGGACACTCATAAGGTTTGTCACCTGAATGCACTAACATGTGCTTTATTATAGTTCCACGTTCTCTAAATTTTTTGCCACACTCGGCACATTGAAAAGGTCTCTCATCCGCATGCACCATCCTGTGCCTCTTCATATTTCCAAGCCGACTGAATCTCTTCCCACACTCTGGACACTCGTGAGGTTTGTCACCTGAATGCACTAACATGTGAGTCTTCACACTTCCACGCTCACTGAATCTCTTCCCACACTCTGGACACTCATAAGGTTTGTCACCTGAATGCACTAACATGTGAGTCTTCACATCTTGAGGACAGGTGAATACCTTCGGACACTGTGGACACTGGTGAGTCTTCATCTTCTTTATGACAGGTGCAGTTTGTGTGAAGGTTTTCTCCCCCGGATGTTGCGGGAAGCGTCAAGGCTTGAGTGTTGTTTCTTAGAATTAGACTTGATGTGAGCACTTGGCGGTCAATGGTGGTGCTTCTTCTTTATGATAGATACAGTTTGTGTCAAGATTTTCCCTTATTGCTCGTGCTGGACCTCACATGCGGGCGCTACTAAAATGGCGGCGGTTGTTTACCCTCTCATCACCTAAGCGTTCCAATGTTTTGGTCTGGTTTCACATATCATTTTTCCAACCTTTTATTTTTGTTTATAGCTAGTCATTTAATATTAACACTTGTATTTATTCTCATGTTTTTGAATCAAAGAATGTACTTGGAATTGCTTCTTTAAACATAAGGCCACACGATTATACTTTTTGAAGGAAACAGCTCTCTCACTGGGATACAAGATACTCCTTACATTGACAACAATAATTTTTTTGCCATTTCGGACACCAGTTTTGGACGTTTCGCTTATGTGTACGTGTTCAATATTAAATCGACTAGATAATGCTATTAATAATTAAATTATTATAAATTAAATAATTAAATTATTTATTATAAATAAATACTTAAAAAATGTATTATGTATGTTGTATTAAAAATTAAAAATACGGAGGTACACTATTTCACTCGGAGATATTTGAATAATACGAATTTTAATCTGAAAATGTATACATTTATTTATTTATTTATTTATTTATTTATTTATTTATTTATTTATTTATTTATATACAAGAAGGTACATTGGGTTTGTGAGAATACATTGGATAGTACAGTATTTACACTCTTGTAAAGCCACTAGTACGCACAGCGTTTCGGGCAGGTCCTTAATCTAGCAGATAATTTTAAGTAGGTAATTTCTATCAGAATTAATAAAATGATAAAGATACATTGCAAGAGAAAAATGAGATGAGAGAGCTTAGTAAGTATATTAAAGCACATGTTATATTAAAGCTCTGATTGATTACATTGACAGCTTGATTAGTAATTTAAACAAGATTAATAGACACCATACAGCAGATTGACAGCACATATAAGACAGCAATGATCACAATGGTAAAGGTGTTCAGATTGGGTACATAAAGATTGGGAGACTGGGTAGCAAAAGATACAGATAAACAAGATTTATAAACACCATACAACAGATTGGCAGCACATATAAGAAAACAGCAATGATCACAATGGTAAAGATGTTCAAATTGGGAACATAAAGGTTGGGAGATTGGGTAGCAATAGATACAGTGCAATTTTAAGGCAAAAAGTGAAAAGCTATGAAGATGAAATTAGGTACTTTTTAGTATTGATTTTGAATGATGTAAAAGTTGGACAGCTTTTCAATTCAGTAGGGAGTGAGTTCCATAAACTGGGTCCCTTTATTTGCATAGAGTGTTTACACAGATTAAGTTTAACTCTGGGGATATTTAGTTGATACTGTTTTCCAAGCTGGTGCTTAAGGCGTCAATGGTGTCCTGTTGTATCTTACGTGCTGGTGGGCCTATCACACAACTCAGTCTCCTCTCCAGAAGTTTTCTCTCATGTTGGGTTAGAGGGACTTTGGAAACGACAGTTTGCTTTAAACTTCCCTCCGTCTGGTGTTGTTCACGTTGTATCCGTTGTTTCTCCGATCTCCATCTCTCCACTCTCTGTCTCGGCCTCCTTCCTGCTGGTATCTGTTCATGCTGTTCCACCGTTCAGATTGGTTGTTGTTCAGTGTTTGGCGCCTGTTGTCTCCGCCTCTGTCTCCGTTGTCGCTACTGTCCTTGTTCCCTTGGAAAAAATTCTAGTTCCTATTGTTGTTGTAGCCCCTGTTATTGTTGTTACCTCTGTTGTTATAGCCTTGGTAACGGTTTGGGGAGTTGTCTCTAATGTTACGGCCCCTGTTACTTAAGGATCAGTTTCTGTTTCCTCACAGGATTAATTGAATTCTATGACCAGGCAACAAAAATCAGGCAAGAAAGAGAGGGGTGGGCAGACTGCATATTTTTGGATACGCCAGAAAGCCTTTGACACAGTACCACATAAGCGACTAGTGCACAAGATGAAGATGCAGGCATGAGTGAAAGGGAAGGTACTCCACTGGATAAGGGAGTACCTAAGCAACAGAAGACAGCGAGTCTCTGTAAGGAGGGGAGGTCTCGGAGTGGCGAAGCGTCACCAGTGGAGTCCCACAGGGATCAGTCCTTGGACCTATACTGTTTCTGGTATATGTCCTCAAAAATTAAGAGGAGCATTAAGACAGAAGAAGATCGCATAAGGCTTCAAGATGACCTAGACCAACTGGAAGAATGGTCCAATAAATGGCTACAAAAGTTCAACCCAAGTAAATGAATGGTGGTGAAACTAGGTCGAGGAAATAGGAGGTCAGATAGTGAATACCAAATGAGAGAGGAAGTCCTTCACGAAATAGACAGAGCGAAAGATCTAGGAGTTGCTATCACGCCAAACCTGTCTCCTGAAGCCCACATCAAAAGAATAATATCGGCGGCGCATGCGAGGCTGCCTACCATCAGAATTGCCTTCAGAAACCTATGTAAGAAATCCTTCAGTATCTTGTATACCACATATGTAAGGCCAATCCTGGAGTATGCGGCCCCAGCATGGAGCCCCATACTGGATTGCATTGTATGTAAGTATGTACCTTACCTGAATAAACATATTTATTTATTTATATTTATTGTCAAGCACAAGTCGAAGCTGGAAAAAGTTTTTGAGGTATGCCACTAGTCTAGATCCAGAACTAAGTTGCATGAATTATGAGGAAAGGCTGCGTGAACTGCACCTCACGTCGCTGGAAGACAGAAGAGCTTGGTGAGACATGATCACCACATACAAAATTCTCAGGGGAATTGACAGGCTGGACAAGGACACATTATTTATCACAGGTGGTACATGCACAAGGGAACACAGGTGAAAGATGAGTACGCAACTGAGCCACAGACACAACAGAAAAAACTTTTCTAGTGTCAGAGTAGTTAGTAAATGGAGTGCACTAGGAAGTGATGTGGTGGAGGCTGTCTCCATGCAGTTTCAAATAAATATAAATAAATAAATAAATATGTTTATTCAGGTAAGGTACATACATACAAGTGATGTTACATTAATGGATTGATATATAGATAGAGCTAGTACATACAATGCCTAAAGCCACTATTACGCAATGCGTTTCGGGCAAGAAAAACATTAATATCTAGAACTTAATACTAATTGAGCATAAAGAATAAAATGTGTTGAGAACAAATACAAATAAAGATAAAAAAAAGGGGGAACATGACTGAAAAAGCAGCACAAATACAATAGGTTGACAAACAGTGTTGATTAAAAAAAAAAAAAAAAAAAAAAAACAGACATGGGTTGACAATAGAGGAGTGAGGTAGATTACAGGGAATTTATTAGGTAGTGTTTAGTTTTTATCTTAAACTGGTTGAGAGAGGTACAGTCTTTAACATGGTTGGGAAGGTCATTCCACATTCTGGGTCCCTTGATTTGTAGAGCATTTCTAGTTTGATTAAGTCGTACTCTAGGAATATCAAAACTGTATTTATTTCTGGTGTGGTGCTCATGGGTTCTGTTACAACCTTCAATGAAGCTTTTGAGGTCAGGATTGGCATTACAGTTCAGCGCTTTATATATGTATAATACACAAGAGAGAATGTGCAGTGACTTAATATCTAACATATTCAGAGATTTGAGTAAGGGTATCGAGTGATGTCTGGAGCCAGAGTTGGATATTGTCCTAATAGCAGCTTTGTGTTGGGTAATACGAGGACGTAAATGATTTTGGGTAGTAGAACCCCAAGCACAAATACCATAGTTGAGGTATGGATAGATGAGGGAGTAATAGAGAGTAACCAGGGCAGGGCGGGGTACATAATATCTGATCTTAGAAAGAATGCCAACAGTTTTTGAAACTTTTTTTGATATATTTAGAATGTGACCCTGGAAATTCAGCTTGTTGTCGATGAGAACGCCAAGGAATTTGCCATCTTATTTGTTACAAATTTGGGTATTGTTTATTTTGAGATTTATCTGATTAGAGGATTTATTGCCAAACAGAATATAAAACGTTTTGTCAATGTTAAGGGTGAGTTTGTTGGCAGTTAGCCAAAGATGGACTTTCTCTAGCTCAGTATTTACTGTGGCATTTAGAGCAAGGGGGTCAGGACTGGAGTAAATGAAGGTTGTGTCGTCAGCAAATAGAATTGGTTTGAGGTGTTGGGAGGCATTTGGAAGGTCATTAATGTAGATGAGAAAGAGGAGAGGGCCAAGTATGCTACCCTGAGGAACACCAATGTTGATGGGTAGGGTGGGAGAAATTGTATTATTCACAGAAACATACTGGAGCCTGTCAGTAAGATAAGATTTGAGGTATTGCAGGGAGTGTCCTCTGACTCCATAATGATGTAATTTAAGAAGAAGGTTTTGGTGGTTGATAGTGTCAAAAGCCTTAATGGACAGGGGTTACTCTTGCTTTTTTTAGAATGTCAGGAAAGGTTTGGAGTTCAAGTGACTTGTTGAAGAGCAATGCAATAGAAGGGGCTAGAGATCTGGAGGCTTTTTTGTAAATTAAAGTTGGTATCTCCTCGAGGGCACTAGACTTGGTTTTAAGGGAAAGGATTATTTCATTGACATCAGTGGAACTAGTAGGCTTTAGGTACAGAGACTGTGGATAGTTACCTGTAAGATAGTCCTTAACATCAGTACAGGAAGATGGAATATCATTTGCAAGGGATGACCCAATGGAAGAGAAGAACCTATTGAACTCAATAGCAGAATCAGAGGCTGAAAGCTGACCAACATTATTGGAAAGGAGTGTTGGTTTGTTATTTAAAATCTTCTGTGATCCCAATATTTGTGAAATTGTGCTCCAAGTTTTTTTAATATTGCTCTTTATTTGGGTAAATTTATCATCATAGTATTTAGTTTTGGCTCGTCTAATTATTTTAGATAGCAATAACGAGTAATTCTTTGTGAATTCTTTGGAGACGGTTCCTAGCCTATACTTCTTCTCAAGGTCATGTTTTTTGTTAATGGATTTAAGTATTCCCTTTGTAAGACAAGGATTGTTAAGTCTTTTGCTTGTGACTTGTTTTGTAAGCATAGGACAGTGGGTGTTATAAAGGCTAAGAGTTGTTTGTAGAAAAGATTGCACTGCTAGGTTGATGTCCCCTATGTTACCTAACTCGGACTCCCAGTTGACATTATCAGCAGCAGTTATAAAATTGTTTATAGCAGTTTCATTGTGCAGCCTAAAGCTTAACTCCCTTGTCTCTAGAGGTGGTTTGCTAATGTTAGTTAAGAGAAATGTGGGGTAATGGTCTGTAGTGCTATCGGTGATTATACCTGAAGTAAGCGGAGAGGTTATGTTAGTCCAGATGTGATCTAGAGTCGTAGCAGTACTATCAGTGATTCTAGTTGGTCTAGTGATTAAGGGTATGAAGAAGCAGGAATTCATACAGTTGAGGAAGCTAACAGCAGTAGGGTGTTCAGGCTCGCAGAGGTCAATATTAAAGTCCCCTGCGATAATTAGATGGTTTTTGTTCAATCTGTTATCTAGTATTAGATTTCTAAGGTTTGAATTGAATTCGGACACATCAGTGTTAGGAATTCTATAGACTGCACCCACAGACAGGACAGACTCGGCACCCTTGACTCTGAAACTGGCGAAGATATACTCCCCACAGCAGTCTCTAGTTCTAATTATTTTTAAGCATGTTAGTTCTTGGTGGTAGTAAAGAGCAGTACCACCACCTCTCTGAATTGGTCGACAGTTGTGAATATCCGAGTAGTTAGGCATGTTAAAGAGTTGAGTATTATCCTCTTTCAACCACGTTTCAGTAAGTATAATAAAAGAGAATTTGTTGTCAATAGTTTCAATCAAGGCACTAACATCATCGAAGTGTTTACCTAGGGATCTAACGTTCAAGTTGATTACAGAGATATTGTGATTATCTGTTAATACATTGTTTACATCATGTGCTGTAAAATATCTGCAATTTTGATCATTGAAGTGATGATTGTCATTGATAGTGGATAAGAGGTTTAGTTCTGGGTCTATACTTGTCTGCATAAAAAGGCTGTTTGCAGGAAAACAAGGCAAGAATGGCAAATTTCAAAATAGAAAACAAAGAAAAAAGTAGATTAAAAATTCTAAAGTAAAATAAACTTAATGGTAATTTTAAGTAAAAAGAAAAAAAAAACTTAATGGGAACTAGGAATGTAAAAAATTAACTAGAATAATTAATAACAATAGATGACCAAAAAAGTAAAAAAAACAATTATGAAATCTATAAGATGAAAAGCTTGCTTACTATACTATTATAAGTACACTATAGTTGAATACTAAAGTTACACTAAAACAAACTGAGGTAGTTTAAATAGTGATACACTCAGGAACACTGGATAATGAAGTTAATACTAGAGGACACAGGCAAAGCCAGTGTACTATGGAACATGGGAGTAAAAAGAAAAAAAGACAATAATAAAGATGACAATATTATTTTTTTTTTTTTTTTTTATAACTAAAGTTAAAACCTTTTGAAAGGAGAGGCAGAGCTAAAGTACACAAAGGTAGTTAAATGAGATTATAATTTGAATTCAGGCTATACAGCAGTTATCCCACAGTCACTGAGGAAAGAATTAAGGTGAGCTTCTGTGGTTATTGAATAGGTTTTTCCAGTGTCAGTCCTCCTAGCTATAATTTTACCATCTCGCACAAAACAGTGTTTAATTGTAGGGGAATTTTTGCAGAAGCCACGCAGTTTAAAAAAGAGATTTTGCCTGCACCTGGTCAGACATTCATTCACATAAACAGTGGATTTACTAGCAACTGCAGATGAGATAAGATCAGTCTTGCGGGAGCAGCTATCTAATTTTAATCGAATTCGCCTATCATTAGTACCAGATGATTTGGTACCCACTCTATAAGCTGCTTTGATGTCATTTTTTTGGATCGAATAACTTAACTTATCCTGCAATACTTTGATCACGATGGCAGCACAGTCTTCACCATCAGTTTCTTGGGGAAAATCACGTGAAGAGATAATTACAGAGTCAAGTAGTTTATGTTGGTCTGTCTCGTCTTGGGTAACAGTGTGTTGTTGTTGTAGGTTGTTCAGATGGTTCTCAAACTGTTGCAATATTTCTTCCTGTTTTTTAGTGGCTGCATCTGAATTAAAGTTTGTAACTGTGTTCTTGAGAATGCTTAATTCTTGTTCGAGGTTGACGACTTTGGTAGCTAGATCTTGATTGTTCTTGTGTAAGTCTACAACTTCATTCTGCAAAGATAATAATGAACCTTGCAGGTTCATTATTAAGGCCGACTGCTCTTTGATTACTGACATTTGATCTTCATGTACTTGAGTTAATAACTTGAGCCAAGGGTTATCAACAAGGCGCTTGAAGTCAGAACAAGGGGCAGCAGCTCGTTTAAGTTGGTCATATGGCTACCTAATAGTTGCATGGCCCGTGTCAGAGACGGCGCTGCGCCCAGCTGAGATTGTTTGTTATTGTTGACGGGGTGAGAGTCGGTACTCCCCACGGCGGCCACCGAGGGGGCAACCCGTTCTCGCAAATTTAATAAGTCAATATTGACTTATTAAATATGTGCATAGGTGACATACTTAACATAATAGATACCCTTAAAAAGATTCATAGAAAACACCGACCTTACCTAACCTTGTTAGTATCTTAAGATAAGCATCTTATTGCTTCGTAATTACAATTATTACCTAACCTATAATAGGTATAGGTTAAGTAATAATTGTAATTACGAAGCAATAAGATGCTTATCTTAATATACTAACAAGGTTAGGTAAGGTCGGTGTTTACTATGAATCTTTTTAGGGGTATCTATTATGTTTAGTATATCACCTATGCACGTAGTTAATAAGTCAATATTGACTTTACGAATTTGCGAGAACGGGAGATAGCTGAACTAATCATGTTGTTAGGTACATCATGTAAGGTACATACATACAAGAAATTTTTACAAAGATTGGTGGACTTATAGATAGAGCTAGTACATACAATGCCTAAAGCCACTATTACGCAAAGGGTTTCGGGCACGAAAAACTTAAATGACAAGCTTAATACTAATTGAGCATAATGAGTAGAATGAAAACAAGAATTGAAAACATAGCTGAAAAAGCAGCACAAATACAATTATGTCGACAAACAGCGCTCTTTAAAAAAAACAGACATTGGTTGACATCATTCAGACATTGACAGACATCATTCTGAAAACTGATGAAGCCATAAAAAAACAGGAGGAAGCTCTCAGCAAAATGACTGCATGTATCAGTATATTTTCAGCCCAACGTTCCGTTTCCCAGGAAGAACAAGACCAGCAAAAGCTGCTAGACTCTGTTATTGTGTCCCAAGATATACCTGTGGAACATGAAGGTGAAAATTGTGTCGAAATAGCTCAGGATCTCTTAAAAAACAAATTGCAGCTCAGTCTAAACAAAACTGACGTTATTGCTGCCTACAGAGTAGGCAAAAAGAATCCATCAGGTCTAAACCAACGGAAAATTCGCCTGAAGCTGTCTTCCCAGTTCACGAAATCCCATCTAGTCCGGACAGCTGCATCCCAACGGAAGGGATTATACATCAACGAGTGCTTGACCAGGAACAGACAGCAACTCCTCTACCGCCTGCGTCAAATCCGTCAACAAAACCCAGATGCGATTCATCAGTGCTTCGTTAGAGATGGACTGATAAAGGTGAGAAAAACCGCAGAGGGCAAAATGTTTACAATTACTAAAGAAGAAAACCTCAACACTTTCCTCTCCCAATGTGGTTTGTCTCACCTTATTATCACTCCCAGTGAATTAACTTAATTAACCCCCTATCAACTAGTGGGGCTAGGTATCCTAAGTCTCCTTGGTTCATTTTCTGACTTAATTTTTAACTTACTCTTACCTAGTCATTTACCGAAATTATTTCATTGAGTGTATTAAGTAGTTCTTCAGGTCTTTTTAATTATACAGTCATTACTGAACTATCTATAGTTATTAATCATTAGCTTAAATTTGCCTATGTTTATTATTCAACTTTTCTTTGATTTCATTTATTACCTAGGTTGCCTAGCCTCGCCATGCTCCCTTACTCCATTGTACCCCTGGCTTTGCCTGCATCTCAAATTGCAAATTGTTACTTACAGTGTACCTGAGAGTACTCGTAAGCAATCTACCTCATTTTTTTTCATTTTTGCTCAATTTGTTTTTTGTATTGCTTAGTCTTGCTTATATTTTTTTGTTTTGTATTTCTATATCTTGTGTTTTGTATAGTCCATGTTTATATGTTTTTTCTTTAATCTCATTTATTACCTAGGTTGCCTAGCCTAGCCATACTCCCTTACTCCATTGTACCCCTGTAAGCCCCTTTTGTGTTTGTTTTGTACAGTATTGTGTATATATTTTTCCCTATTTTATAGCTTATTTCTACTTATTTCTGATTCTGCAATCAGCTTTTTTTATGCAGACAAGTATAGACCCAGAACTTAACCTCTTATCCACTATCTATGACAATTATCACTTTAATGATCTAAATTGCAGATATTTTGCAGCACATGATGTAAACAATGTATTAACTCATAATCACAATATCTCTGTAATCAATTTGAACGTTAGATCCCTAGGTAAACACTTCGATGATGTTAGTGCCTTGATTGAAACTATTGGCAACAAATTCTCTTTTATTATACTTACTGAAACATGGTTGAAAGAGGATACTACTCAACTCTTTAACATGCCTAACTACTCAGCAATTCACAACTGTCGTCAACTTCAGAGAGGTGGTGGCACTGCTCTTTACTACCACCAAGAACTAACATGCTTAAAAGAAATTAGAACTAGAGACTGCTATGGGGAGTATATCTTCGCCAGCTTCAGAGTCAAGGGTGCCGAGTCTGTCCTGTCTGTGGGTGCAGTCTATAGAATTCCCAACACTGATGTGTCTGAATTCAACTCAAACCTTAGAAATCTAATACTTGATAACAGACTGAACAAAAACCACCTAATTATCGCAGGGGACTTTAATATTGACCTCTGCGAGCCAGAACACCCTACTGCTGTTAGCTTCCTCAACTGTATGAATTCCTGCTTCCTCATACCCTTAATCACTAGACCTACTAGAATCACTGATAGCACTGCCACGACTCTAGATCACATCTGGACCAACATAACCTCTCCGCTTACTTCAGGTATAATCACCGATAGCACTACAGACCATTACCCCACATTTCTCTTAACTAACATTATCAAACCACCTCTAGAAACAAGGGAGTTAAGCTTTAGGCTGCACAATGAAACTGCTATAAACAATTTTATAACTGCTGCTGATAATGTCAACTGGGAGTCCGAGTTAGGTAACATAGGGGACATCAACCTAGCAGTGCAATCTTTTCTACAAACAACTCTTAGCCTTTATAACACCCACTGTCCTAGGCTTACAAAACAAGTCACAAGCAAAAGGCTTAACAATCCTTGGCTTACAAAGGGAATACTGAAATCCATTAACAAAAAACACGACCTTGAGAAGAAGTATAGGTTAGGAATTGTCTCCAAAGAATTCTCAAAGAATTACTCATTATTGCTATCTAAGATAATTAGACGAGCCAAAACTAAATACTACGAAGATAAATTTACCCAAATAAAGAGCAACATTAAACAAACTTGGAGCACAATTTCACAAATATTGGGATCAAAGAAATCTTTAAATAACAAACCGACTCTCCTGTCTAATAACGATGGTCAGCTTTCAGCCTCTGATTCTGCTATTGAGTTCAATAGGTTCTTCTCTTCCATTGGTTCATCCCTTGCAAATGATATTCCATCTTCCAGTACTGACATTAAGGACTATCTTACAGGTAACTATCCACAGTCTCTGTACCTAAAGCCTATTAACTCCACTGACGTCAATGAGATAATCCTTTCCCTTAAAACCAAGTCTGGTGCCCTTGAGGAGATACCAACTTTAATTTACAAAAAAGCCTCCAGATCTTTAGCCCCTGCTATTGCTTTGCTCTTCAACAAGTCACTTGAACTCCAAACCTTTCCAGATATTCTAAAAAAAGCGAGAGTAACGCCTGTCCACAAATGTGGTGATCCCACAGATGTTAACAACTACAGACCTATATCAATCCTGCCAAACTTGTCAAAAATTTTTGAAAAACTAATATATAAGCAGCTTTACTCATATCTAGCCAAACTCAATATACTTAGCCCTTGCCAATATGGCTTCAGACCCAAAAAAAGCACTAACGATGCACTTATTAGTATGCTTAACTCGATTCATACAGCTCTTGATAAAAATGAGTTCCCTGTTGGGTTATTTGTGGACCTGCGTAAAGCTTTTGATACTGTCAACCACCATAACCTTCTTCTTAAATTACATCATTATGGAGTCAGAGGACACTCCCTACAATACCTCGAGTCCTACCTTACTGACAGGCTCCAATATGTTTCTGTGAATAATACAATTTCTCCCACCCTACCCATCAACATTGGTGTTCCTCAGGGCAGCATACTTGGCCCTCTCCTCTTTCTCATCTACATTAATGACCTTCCAAATGCCTCCCAACACCTCAAACCAATTCTATTTGCTGACGACACAACCTTCATTTACTCCAGTCCTGACCCTCTTGCTCTAAATGCCACAGTAAATACTGAGCTAAATAAAGTCCATCTTTGGCTAACTGCCAACAAACTCACCCTTAACATTGACAAAACTTTCTATATTCTGTTTGGCAATAAATCCTCTAGTCAAATAAATCTCAAAATAAACAATACCCAAATTTGTAACAAATAAGATGGCAAATTCCTTGGCATTCTCATTGACCACAAGCTGAATTTCCAGGGACACATTCTAAATATATCAAAAAAAGTTTCAAAAACTGTGGGCATTCTTTCTAAGATCAAATATTATGTACCACGCCCTGCCCTGGTGACTCTCTATTACTCCCTTATCTATCCTTATCTCAATTATGGTATTTGTGCTTGGGGTTCTACTACCCAAAATCACTTACGTCCTCGAATTACCCAACACAAAGCTGCTATTAGAACAATACCCAACTCTGGCCCCAGACATCACTCGGTACCCCTACTCAAATCTCTGAATATGTTAGATATTAAGTCACTGCACATTCTCTCATGTGTATTATACATATATAAAACGCTAAACTATAATGCCAATCCTGATCTCAAAAGCTTCATAGAAGGTTGTAACAGAACCCATGAGCACCACACCAGAAATAAATACAGTTTTGATATTCCTAGAGTACGACTTAATCAAACTAGAAATGCTCTGCAAATCAAGGGGCCAAGAATGTGGAATGACCTTCCCAACCATGTTAAAGACTGTACCTCTCTCAACCAGTTTAAGATAAAAACTAAACACTACCTAATAAATTCCCTGTAATCTACCTCACTCCTCTATTGTCAACCCATGTCTGTTATTTTTTTTTTTTTAATCAACACTGTTTGTCAACCTATTGTATTTGTGCTGCTTTTTCAGTCATGTTCCCCCTTTTTTTTTATCTTTATTTGTATTTGTTCTCAACACTTTTTATTCTTTATGCTCAATTAGTATTAAGTTCTAGATATTAATGTTTTTCTTGCCCGAATCGCATTGCGTAATAGTGGCTTTAGGCATTGTATGTACTAGCTCTATCTATATATCAATCCATTAATGTAACATCACTTGTATGTATATACCTTACCTGAATAAACATCTGAATCTGAATCTGAATTGTGGGGTTCAGTCCCTGAGCCCATTATGTGCCTCTGTAACCCTTTCCACTACCGCCCACAAGATGGGTATGGGGTGCATAATAAATGAACTAAACTAAAACTTCTTTATTGACAGCAGAGGAGCGTTAGAGTCTTTAAATAGCAGACGCCCAGTATATCAGAATATTGTGATAGAGTGTAGAGAGAATGTTAAGAGACTAGAAAAAACTGGGTATAAAGTAAGATTCATGTGGATCCCTTCACATGTGGGAATACTGTTGAATGAGGTAGTTGATGACATAGCGAAGAGAGCCACTGAAAAAACTCTTGTTGATGTTGTATGTCAGTTAACCTTGAAACAAATAAAAACAAGACTCAAGGTGATTCAGGAGGGTGAAGAAATGATAAAGAGAATGGCAATGGTGGACAGTAGTAACACACTTAAGAATTATTCAATAATAAATACAAATTTGTCCTTCACTTATGGTAAAGGAAAGTCTACTTGGAAGGATTCAATTTACATGAGATTACGATTAGGATATAAATATATCTGGCAATACGGTGTTGATGTCAGTGAAAAAGATAAGGAGTGTAAATTATGTAGTATGCCGTACGCCCACACCTTAGAACATTATGTATTAGAGTGTCAACTTATTGAAAAATATAGAAATAAGGAAATAAATAGTGTACCACATCAAATTGTTTGGATGTGTGATAATGGTATAATAGACAGTATACTTAGGAGCTACAAGAATTTTGCCCCAAGAATGTAACAATTATATGCTGTACTTGCTGTATGCAATGTTAAATGGGATTCTTGTACTGTTATATGTCTATTTGTACTCACTGAATTTGTGCGCCCCTTGAGGGACTTGAAGTAGAGGGGGGTAGAAATAGCCTAAGCTACTCTATCCCTTTGAGATGTATTTATTGCTTATCTCAATAAACATACTTGAACTTGAATTATGAAAGATATTACAGAATTAGGAGGAATTATCAATCATGGTTAAGCACTTATGTTAAAATTAACGTCAATTGAGAACAGAGAATAAGTCTTGTATGTTACCTAAGAAGCATTTGACTTCAGTAAGATTTGTATATATGAAAAAGTATTTCGTCATTGGAAAATAAGTACCCAGTCTAGTTTCCTAAATCATGTAATTAGTGAAATACAAGTGCTACTGAATATTGTAATTAATCTGGCTCTTGTATCTAGATAAATCCCAATTGTTTTGGAATAATAAAGTCACCTTCAGTGACAAATACTGGATTTTAGTTAATAATCATTTTCAAAGATTAATCTGGCAACTAGCCTGGGTCAGCCTGTGAGAGGTCAGTGTGGAGAGGTTAGTTAGTGTGTGTTGGAAGCTTCCTGGGGGTCAACATCTCTCAGAGAGTAAGGCTGAACAACTGGCCTGGGTCAGCCTATGAGAGGTCAGTGTGGAGAGGTTAGTTAGTGTGTGTTGAAGGGTTCCTGGGGGTCAACATCTCTCAGAGGGTAAGACTGAACAACTAGCCTGGGTCAGCCTGTGAGAGGTCAGTGTGGAGAGGTTAGTTAGTGTGTGATGGAGGCTTCCTGGAGGTCAACATCTCTCAGAGAGTAAGGCTGAACAACTAGCCTGGGTCAGCCTGTGAGAGGTCAGTGTGGAGAGGTTAGTTAGTGTGTGTTGGAGGCTTCCTGGGGGTCAACATCTCTCAGAGAGTAAGGCTGAACAACTGGCCTGTCTGTGGTGTTTAAGGTATCTGTCTCTGAAGTTTTAGTACAGTGTAGAGTCCACATCATTTTTGTATTCAGTATTCAGTTTAGGAAGTGTTCAGATAGAACGTTTGAAACTTACCATTATTTTCAGTGTTAATCTTTGCTGTAATAAATCTGTTATAGAATTTGTGGTGTTTAGTGGAATTTCCCCAACGATAATTTTTCATTGTTGTTGATCTTAAGTCCCCGTGTTTGAAACTTGGGTTCCCCCTGTAAGCCTGCAGCTGCTTTAGATTCAGCTGCTTACAACAAAAGTTCCAAAGTAACACGGGCTATGGTGAGCCCGTAGTGGACTTACCTGGCACAGGAGCGGGGCTATAACTGCCCTGTAAGCCAGCAAGCATTTATTTAATACCAAAGATAGTCCCTTTATACTTAGATTTAATTCCCACACTAACGTCGAAATCTTATCCCATCCTTTTCCGATAACTGGGGATCCATTTTCGGGGTTTATGCCTAGTTGAGGGTATCCTGCTCCACCGTCAATTGAGGAAACTAATCAGTGGGTAGCAGATGGTGGCGGAGAACTTCAGAGTTGCAGTATAACATAGAAGGGTACAGTATCCTCCAGCCGTGACATCTAAACTGTCAAATGTTTAGATCTTGACGAGGTGAACTATTATAGGCTACACAGCACATACTCTGGTTCCTGTATATAGTTTTACTTAGTAACGACCAGCATTTAACCAGGAAAGTGAGGGTTAAAGGCTAGCCCCCCTTACACCAGTAGAACAGTCCAGGGTCCCGGTAGTACAGTCCAGGGTCCCGGTAGTACAGTCCAGGGTCCTGATAGTACAGTCCAGGGTCCCGGTAGTAGAGTCCAGGGTCCCGGTAGTAGAGTCCATCACAAGTCAACAATTTGGACGATGTCAATCCGGACACTTTCTTCAAAAGGTCAGATGTAATACGAACGAGGAGCAAAGGGTTCAAGCTCAACAAGCCACAATGTAGGACAGAAAACAGGAGAGGCTTCTTCACCCGTATGGTTGTAAACCCGTGGAACAGCCTACCCGCCAAGGAGTAGGTAAGGTAAACACCAAAACTCTACTGGGTTTTAAAATACAGATAGAAAAGATCATCCAGGCAAATGGGTAGGACCTTTGACAAGCCGCCAACTTCCTGTCCTCGTTGAGGCCACCAGTATTAGTGGCTCTCAGGTTAAACTGCTATTAAACATTGTTTTGTGCGCGATGGTAAAATAATAGCTAGGAAGACTGACTCTGGAAAAACTTATGTCATAACCACTGAAGCACACCTCACTTCTTTCCTGGATGACTGTGGGATATCAGCTGAATAACCAGAACATAATTTGTAGTCTCACATACAACCAAAGTGTACTTAAGCTCTGCCTTTCCTTTCCAAAGGTGTTTATTTTTATTTTTATTTTAATTTTTACTTTATTTTTTGTTTGTCATCTTTGCCTGTTTTATACTCTTAATTATTTGTTCTTAGTTAATCCCCTTGTCACTAAACCTAGGGCTTTTTATTACCCTGTTAATTAACCATTACTAAGCTAATTATCTTCAAGATCATTTTTTTTATGATTATTATTTTTCTTATTATTTTTTATTTTACATTTATATTGTCAGTCTCTACTGATTTTTTGTGTTTTATTTTATGTAACTTCTGTGTCCTCCCTGGCTATCTATTGGATCTTTATTTTACTTCTAAATTGTTACTATTTTATTGTATCTGCTCTTATTCTTGTGTTTTGCTTTATCGTGTATCTTGTATCGTGATCCCTCTGCATCTCTATGCACACTGATATTGATCCTGATCAAAATCTTCTGTCTCTTATCTACACCAACCAGCACATTGATCATCATTATTGCAAGTATTTCACAGCACACCAGGCTAAAAACAAACTCCAAAATAGCACCTATCTATCAGTTTATAACCAAAATGTTAGATCACTTGGTAAACATTTTGACGATTTAAATGCACTACTCACAGCACTAGGTACTAACCTATCGTTCATTATTTTAACAGAAACTTGGCTAAATAAAGACTATACCCAACTCTACAACTTAGCTGGTTATAAAGCCATTCATAACTGTAGGCCTAATAAAAAAGGTGGTGGCACAGCTATATATTACCGAGATACATTTATCTGCAACAGTGTTATTAGTGACAGAGATGACTACTGTGAATATACTTTTGCTCAGTTTACAATTAAATCCCTTAAATCCTCTTTGACTATTGGAGCCATCTATAGATTTCCTAATACTAACATAGCTTCTTTCTCAGACAACCTAAGGAATCTTATTATAAACAACAATCTCAACAAAAACCACATCATTCTGGGAGGAGACTTTAATATTGACCTGGGTCAACAAAACTGCTCTCAAGTTGACTATTTCCTTAACAGCATGAACTCCTGTATGCTAATCCCCACTATCACCTAACCTACCCGAGTCACTCAAACATCAGCCACTACCTTGGACCACATATGGACAAACATAACAGCTCCCCTTGTATCTGGTATAATCTACGACAGAACAACTGACCACTATCCTACCTTTCTCATAGCGAACATGGACATAACACCACCAAAAAGCAAGAAATTTTCATTTAGGCTACACAGTGAATCAGCTTTAGACAATCTTACAGAGGCACTTCACAATATTAACTGGGATTCTGAATTCAATAATACCCATGATATAAATTCATTAGCTAACCTCTTCCTCTCCAAAACTCTAAGCCTCTACAACCTTCATTGTCCCCTTCTTACAAAGCAAGTAACTGACAAAAGATTAAACAATCCATGGCTCACAAATGGCATTCTCAACTCAATCAACAAGAAACATGAATATGAAAAGAAAGTTAGGATTGGCCTAGTTTCAAAGGAAGTAGCTAAAAGGTACTCATCAATGCTTACCAGTATCATAAGAAAGGCAAAACTTGCATATTATGTGAATAGATTCAATGAAGCAAAAGGCAACATGAAAAACACTTGGAAAACTATCTCTAGTATCCTAGGAACTAAACAACACTCACATAACCAAATAAAACTCTACAAGGATGGGGATATACCGTCAACTGATTTAGAAATGGCAAATGAATTTATTAATAGTTTCTTTTCATCGGTTGGTGCTAATCTTGCCAGTAAAATCCCACAGACTCAGACACATATTAACACATATCTCTCAGGCAGCTATCCAAACTCTCTTCTCCTTTCACCAATCAGCCCGGCAGATGTTGTGTCCATCATACACTCTCTAAAAACCAAGGCAGGGAACACCAGTGAAATTCCGTCCATTGTGTACAAGAGAGCCTCCCATGCCCTTGCCCCACCCATAGCACTACTGTTCAACAAATCTATAGAGTGTCACACCTTCCCTGATATCCTCAAAAAAGCAAGAGTAACGCCAGTCCATAAAGGAGGCAATCCGGCGGACATAAACAATTATAGACCAATATCAAATCTACCCATTCTATCAAAAATATTTGAAAAAATTATTTACAAACAGCTCTATTCCTACCTCGTAAAATTCGACATACTCAGCCCCTGCCAGTTTGGCTTCCGGTCCCAAAAGAGTACCAATGATGCAATCATTAGTCTCCTTGACATTATCTACTCAGCCCTTGACAAAAATGAGTTTCCGATTGGACTCTTCATTGACCTAAGAAAAGCCTTTGATACTGTTAATCACAACTACCTCTTATTTAAACTCCAGCATTATGGAATCCGAGGCCTTGCCCTTGACTACATCCGATCCTATCTTAGTGACAGACACCAATATGTAACCATCAATGATACAACTTCTTCCACTCTACCAATTACCGTTGGAGTGCCACAGGGCAGCATCTTAGGACCTCTTCTATTTCTTATATATATAAACGATCTGCCTAATGTCTCTAATATTCTCAAACCTATATTGTTTGCTGACGATACTACCCTTATCTACTCAAACCTCAACCCACATACACTAAATAATGTTGTGAATAATGAATTTAAAAAAGTCCACTTATGGATGTCAACGAACAAACTAACATTAAACATCGAAAAGACTTACTACATCTTATTTGGAAGCAAATCATCAAATGCAATTCACCTACAGATAGACAACATTAACATCAGTAATAAAAATGATGGCAAGTTTCTTGGCCTATTCCTAGACAAGAGACTCAACTTCAGCACCCACATTCAACACATAACTAAGAAAGTCTCTAAGACAGTTGGTATACTCTCCAAAATCAGATATTATGTTCCTAACTCTGCTCTCCTCTCACTATATTATGCACTAATCTACCCCTATCTTAATTATGGTATCTGTGCATGGGGGTCTACCACTGCAAACCACCTTAAGCCCATCATCACACAGCAAAAATCTGCTATCAGAATAATAACTAACTCTGCTTTCAGACAACACTCAGCTCCCTTGTTTAAATCTCTAAACTTGCTAAATATTAACTCCCTCCACACATTCTCTTGTGTCAACTACATTTACAAAACCCTGTTCTTAAATGCAAACCATGCTCTGAAACTCTCCCTGGACAGATGTAATAGGACCCATTATCACCACACCAGAAATAAATATCTCTTTGATATCCCCAGGGTCAAACTTAATCTGTGTAAACACTCTATGCAAATTAAGGGACCTAGTCTATGGAACTCACTCCCTAGTGAATTGAAAAACTGTAAAACTTTTGCCTTATTTAAAAGCAAAACCAAAAAGTACCTAACTTCATCTATTTAGTTTCCTACACTGAGCTTTAAATTTGCTCTGTACCTAGTGGTACCCAATCTCCTAATTTTTATGTAATATCAAACAACCTTATCATTTGTTCATTGCTGTCTTCTTTTATGTGCTAGCCATATGCTGTATTGTGACTACCAATTTTTGTCAACTACCATTCAAGCTGTCATTGCAATCAATCTTATATTGTTTCTGCTGTATTGTGCCTACCAATTTGTTGTCAACTACCATTTTAAGCTGTCATTGCAATCAATCATAGCTACCTATGTGCTTTAATATACTGTACCTATAATTTTCTCTCATCTTTTTTTTTTTCATTCCATGTAATCTGTTATCATTTTTTTGTCTATAAATATTGCAAGTATTTACCTCCTTAAAATTTTCTTAGATTAAGGACCTGCCCGAAACGCTGCGCGTGCTAGTGGCTTTACAAGACTGTAATTACCATAATTGTATCCTCACATTCCTTATGTACATTCTTGTATATGCATAAATAAATAAATAAAATAAAATAAAATAAATAAACGTCAGCAAAGATCAGTAACCAAAGAAAATGGGAAGAGCACCGTGGCGGGTAAGCGAGCGAGCGAGTGACGTCATCACAACAAAGGTTGCTATAGACGTCTCCACGACTCGTGAAGTTCGCCTGTCTTAAAGACCTGTGTCCACAATACCCGCCAAATTGTCCCTCTCACAGTACTCTCAGGACACTTGTGACAGTGTAAGTGTGTGGTGAGGCCACACCATTGAGGATATACCACGAGGGAGAGACAAAACTGTTGAAGGAAGGAGTCACTGGCTCCACCTGACCACCTTGTTCCTCGCACTCTCATCATCCGTAAGTTCTTGAGTACTTTCTACTCCACCATTGTCTTAC